>NW_020867408.1:0-35450 GCF_003369695.1 Bos indicus x Bos taurus | reverse complement strand
AACCTAAATGTCCATCAATAGAGGAATGGATAAAGATGTGGATGCATATATACAATGGAATACTAATTTAAAAAGCATAAAAAAGAAATAATAATGCCATTTGCATCAAAACAGATGGACCTACAGATTATCACAGTAAGTAAAAGTAGTCAGACAAACATCGTATAATAACACTCGTACGTGGACTCTAATTTTTAAAAATGATATAAGTGAACTTAGTTACGAAACAGAAACAGACTTACAGATATTGAAAATTTATGGTTACCAAAGGGGAAACATGGGGAGGGATAAATCAGGAACTTGGGATGAACACATGCACACTACTATATATAAGATAAATAACTATTAAGGACCTACTGTATAGCACAGGGAAACTTACTCAGCATTCTGTGATAACCCATATGAGAAAATTATCTGGAAAAGAATACATATATGTGTGTGTGTGTGTGTGTGTGTATATATAAAACTGAACAACCATACTCCAATAAAATTTATTATAAAAAGACCTGAGTTTTGTCTGTGTGATAGGAAGCCATTAGAGAGTTACAAGCAGAGAAGTACAATAGTAGGATGTGATTTATGCCTTGACAATATGACACTGCTGCTCTGTGCAGAAAGAATGGTGGGGGTAAGAGTACAAAAGAAGGGGGCAAAGAGACCAGTAAGGAGACAACTGCAGTGTGGCACTTATGCCCTTAGATAGCCCTGGGATAACCACTTGCTCACTGTTGGGAAGACCACTGACAACTGATCATTTTGTGTGCGTCACTTCACATATCACATCTACATGTCTGCCGGAACGTATAAGAGATCCTACTTTCTGGAAAATCATAGATCACACACTGAAAAACAACGGAGCCACAGCCAAACAGTACTCTGTGCACATCTGGACTATAGATTTATGATGTTTTACTCATTCTGGCCCTTTTGACACCCTCGGTTTTCTGTTGACTTCCTAACCATGCTTTCCATCAGTGATTATGCAAACCACATAGTTCTCCAATCATCTCAAACTTCTCGCTTAGACCCCATTTTTTGGGGGGAGGGGGTGGTGGGTGGGTGGCGTAGTGACTTTCTTTCTCCACAAAGAAAAGTTAAACTCCTCAGCAGGAATTCCTTCTTGTGTTAGTTTCAACATTCTGATAGCCCTGTGCCTAGTCTGTGTCTCCCGTCATCTCCGAAACTACGGTCCACTAGTGCTCAAGACCTGCCTCACGATAAGTTTTCACCTCCCCAAAGAGTCCCTCGTTCTGGAGCACTTCTACTCGAGTCCCTCTCCTTTCTCTTTTCAGCTTCTACAACTGCCTTGGCCTATCTTAGCAAGCAAACTTTCCCTCTGGGCCGCTACCCCACTGACAGTCTCTCTTTAATCTTCCCCATCCATTCATTGCTGTCTTCAACCTGTAAATAAACCTCAAGGTCCTTTCCTAGCTGCCAGTGCCCATTCCCCTCTACTCCCATAATCTTGAAGAACTCTATGAATTCAGCCCTATCCTTCTTTTTGACAAATCCACTATCCCCTTCAACTTATTTATTGAATTCCCTATCTCAATTTTACTTTCTATTCTGTGAATGATAATATTTCTCCTTATTAAGTTTAATGATTCATTCTCTCATCATTTATTTGACTTTATAGATGACTCCTAGTTATGGATGATTCTGTCTTATCCCATCACTGGCATTCTTTCTTCAAACTTTTACTACTGGTCCACAATCCCTTATGCAAAGCCCATTGGGGCCAGAAGTATTTAAAAAGTAAGAATCTTCAGATTTTGGAAAGGTAATATGTGTGTGTACCATAATGGATTAATACTTCTGCAGCAAATATGTATGATAATTCACTTTAAATGGGATGCTGCTGTTAACTTGCTAAGTTATGTCTGACTCTTTGCAACCCCATGGACTGTAGTCCACCAGTCTCCTCTGTCCATGGAATTCTCCAGGCAAGAATACTGGAGTGGGTTGCCATTTCCTTCCTCAGGGAATCTTCCTGACCCAGGGATTGAACCCAAGTCTCCTGCTTGGCAGGCAGATTCTTTACCACTGAGCTACTAGAGAAGCTGTAAATGGGATAATTAAAAATAATAAACTGCCTCATAAGAGTTTAGCTTTGATTTTTCTGCCAAGTGAATGATGTCAATTCACTAAAAAAAAAAAAAAGAGAGAGAGAGAGAGAAGTGAGAAAGCAAAGTAAAACAACTGAAAATTTTCCATTCTCTGATGGTAGTCCAAACCTATTTCTCCATACTGTTTTATGATTCTGAAACTTTCTACCTGGTTTTCAAGTTACTACTTCAAAGATAACATTTTCTAAAAAACAAAATCATTTTTCCTTGCAAGCCGTCTTCCTTTCTAAAGAATTTCATTTGTCACCAAGGAATACCATTTTTCTAACCTCCAAAACTAAAAACCTTAAAAACTTTCATTCCACCCACTTTTTCTCCTACATGCAACCCATCATCAGATCTCTTGACTTCACCCATTCAACAGCCTCTAAGTTAATACAAGCCCATACTGGTTTTAAAGCCTCCTGGGCGGTTTCTGAGATTTCAGTCCCCATTTGTGTTCAGTTTTTTACTTCCCTCAACCCTGCCATTCTATCACACCAGGAATATCAATGCCTCTACTTCTGAAATATTACATTCATCATGAATGCTTCTTTGCTCAAGACTTTACAACAATTTCTCCGTATTTAAAATTGGATACCACCACATACTTATTCCTGAAAAAAAATTCTACTTCCTAAGTTTTCTTTCTGTACCATTCTCTAACCAAAATATATTCTACTTTGCTTAATTTATCATCTCATATGTTCAACTATCACCTTGATTCTAATGCCTTTCCTAATTGTAAGACAGGACAACACTGCATCAAATGTAATTGATATATTGGATCTTATTTTTTAATCTTAAATAAAATCAGTTTGTCATTTCTTTTAGGCTGGTTTTAGGGTAAGTTGTTGGTAATTTGTGGAACTGAATTAGTCAGTGTATTTCCAACAATTCCCTTTTCATTCCCTTCCATTTTCGTTGAAAGGAGAAACTCCCAAGGTACCTCATTAACAAGCATGAAATGAATAAATAAATAGCACTTGTACCAAACATGAGGAACAAAGGATAAGCCACTGGCAGAATGCTAGCATTAAAACTGTGGGAGCACTAGGGACGTTTAATGAGCTTTGAATGAATGCTGAGTGCATCAGTATTTGAATCTCTTTCCTTATTTTGCATATTTTGACCTTTTCCTGCTTCTTTCCTTTCCTTCTGTAAGCTACCTGCTAATTCCGTCATTATTATTTATGCTGTGAAAATATGCATTGTTCTACTTAGTACTTTAGATAGCTGTCAATCAATATTTACTCACAAACTTCATAATATTTGCTCTTTCAAATATTATTTTTAAAAAAGATGAGGGTAGAGAAGACAACTCATTGCAATATCAGCTAATACCACAGAAAGTCAGAATATCAATTTACTCAACTATCACCACCCCCCACACACAATAACTCCAACCTGAATATCATTCTACTCAGTGACTTCATAAATGACCAGAAGGAAGTAATTAAGAATATCTTCACCAGATTTGTAGATAAAACTAGATATTCAAGGTTTCTATGCTCAGATAGATAGGAATGAATTTCAAAACAATTCATTAAATTTAAGAATGATTTTTTACGAATGAAAGAACATTTGGTAGGGGGAAGCAGCTTACTCAGATTTCAAAAGTAAATACAAGGTGTAATAGACAAGTTGGCTAAGCACAAACAGAACAGAAAAGATATATATGCGAAGGGCAGTGAACATTTAAACAAGTCAGTGAGAGCAATGAGATTAAATTTCTCTTAAAAGGCAATATGATAATAAATTAATACAAATGTTACATAAGATTACAGACATTAGAATTAGATGAACATTATCAGTAATCTAGTCCAGCTGTTTTCATGATTTTATCAACAGTAAAGCATTTTATTCTAAAGAAGTTATAGAGGAATTTAGTCATATAGAAAACAAACATATCAATAAGTCAGTATCTCTGAGTGAAGACAAGGCATGAAGCTTGCAAGCCTGAGTTCCTCTCCCATCCAGCTTTCCATCCATCCCTTTCTTGCTGTTGTAGCCTCCAGGGCACCTCAGAGGATCCCAAGAGCTCTACAGAGTACTGTCTCATCCAATTCTCATCTCCTAATTTACAAATTAAAACCTGATGCCCAGCAAGGATAAATAACTCACCCAAGATAACACAGTTGGTCTAAAGCAGAGCTGAAATCAGAGTTCTGGTTTCTGGGCTAATAATTCTGTATTTATAATTCACTTTTCCAGTTATTGCAATTATGGGTTTTGAGTGTCTCGTATACCACAGAAGCAGCATGAGGTGTAAATAAAATGTGAATGGGAATACACTGCTGTAGAGTAGTGGAGAAGAGATATAATTTCTGAATAATAATATGAAGAAATCACTTGGGATATTATAAAACTCCGTGAGAACATCAGAGACATCAGACAATACCAACTGAGAATTCAGGGAAATTTCACAAATGAGATAATATTTAACTTGAATTTTAAAGATGAATAGATATTGATCAGGCATAATTTTTTGTATTCACAGGTACTTACTTACTAGATTACTTTAGCCAGTTTGGACTATTGCAGTTTTAAAATAAGACAGGAAATCAAAGAGGTTTCTTTTTAAAAGGTATTGATCATTGTTTTGTCATTTTGTAAAATACCTGAAAAAATTCAATATTTTGAATTAACATATACATTATGATGAAACTTCACTTAATTGGTAAACTCACAGAAGTTAATTATTGGAAGTATTTTGATAGTCTCTTTAGCTATTTTTGGAAAAAGCTTATGAGAGAACCCAAGGGCAAAGTCCTCTGCATTGGTTTGAGTATTATCACCAACAGACATCCCTGGTCCATTTACGCTCAGACAGTAAATCGTCTGCCTACAATGCAGGTGACCCAGGTTCAGTCCCTGAGTCAGAAGATCCCCTGGAGAAGGAAATGGCAACCCACTCCAGTATTTTTGCCTGGAAAATCCCATGGACAGAGAAGCCTGGTGGGCTACAGTCCATGGGGTTGCAAAGAGTCATACACGACTGAGCAACTTCACTTTCTTTCTATTATCACCAACAGGGAGATGCTTTAAGTTGGGAGTTTTACAATTAATGACAGATCAGTCTCTACTTCCCTCATTTTCTAAACTGGTCGATCTTCATTTTAAGATACTATTAAAACAAAATCAACTAGTAAAAAATTTCCACATTATTTGGGGTTCTTGTTCAGATTATCTTGATGTGTTAACAGCACATTCAAGTTTATAAGATCTACATTCAAAGTCAGCAGGAGATTAGGTGAGATGGCCCACTGTTCACTGAAATGACCGAGGTTGCCTTGGAGCGATTCTCTCAGGTTACAATTGTCATAATAACAGAGATCTCTCACAATCACATGTTACCCAAAGGCTCTAAGCATTTAAGTTAGTGTTATCTTGTTGTCCTCAAGTCACAAGTTTTTGTTTTCCCCCATGTTCTTCTGAATAATTTTTCCATGTTGCTGGTTGAAAGTCATTAAAATACCCCCTGGTAGCTGATAGTGAACCACTAATTAGCAAAGGACACAAATTGATACATTGTAAAATTTTGACCTCTCTATAGATGATGTTTGACTAAAGCTTCCAAAAAGCAAAGTCATTATGTACAATGGCAGAGCGATATCAAAGCTCTACCAAGAAGAAAAGACAGTAAAATCAATAATCATGGGACTAAGCACAGAATAATGAAAATATTAAGTCCCTTCTATTCAGACTTGAATATAAGAAATGGCGAAGAGATCCATCTGACCAATGTGGTCTGCAAAGCACTAACTTCAAAAATTTTATTCCGCCTTCATTTGCTGATTTAGCATTCAGATATTTTTTCAAAAGTCTGAGTGCATGTGTGTGTGCAACACACAAGCATAAATATATGTATGTATATGTATATACACACAAACACATATTTATACATTTAAATCTATTACCATTTCAATAGATTATGGGTTACACTCTAATCAGCATCCTGAGGAAAACAGCAGGTCAGAAGTACACACAGCTTGCTTTTCCTAAAGCACATTACAAAACTAGTCTGACGTACACATCCTATACATTCCATTCCAGTAGCTTCAAAGTTTTCCTGGGCAAAACAAAGCAGATGTATAATGTTACAGGTGGAGAAGAGGGGGATGAATAAGCATCAAAGGCAAGCTCAAGCTTGTGGGTGCTGGCTACCCTACATGTTACAAAGTAGCACAGAAAATCTACTGGAACAACACACTGGCTTTTACAAACAGGGACTGGAAATAGTGACCACTGGGTTTAAGACCTCGAGTCACCTCTCAATTTTAAGAGCATCTCTTGTCAAATTAGGTACACAAAAAGCAGTTCTGAGCTGTTGATCCAGACTCTTAAAATATTCCACTGCTCAAAACACCTTTATATGATTTAATATCTGATTCAATTATGAACTTGGTAAACTGCAAACAAGCTCAGCACAAACGAAAGTGGTTTTTGAGAGAATGTGAAGCAGCATGGTTCTCTTACAGTGTAAGGAGTTCTAAAAAGCTTAAGGCAGGGAGGACTGTCTCAGAGAACAGTGTGCAGCAGGAGCTACCCTCACTGGCATTGCCCTTCTGAGTAAAGCTTTAACCGACTGCAAAACAAACAAAAAAAAATTGTTTAACACTAAGAAAAAAGTATCTGAGTATATGAATAAATAGTGCTCAAGATACTTTCAAATATTTAAGATGAAAATGGCATTAACCTTGTGAAACAGTAACACATTCTCATTCACTATCATGTAACCCATGCTCAATTGTTGTTAAAGAGACACTGGACAAATCAATGATTCAGAAGGATTCCCTCAGCAAGGACTTACCTCAAGATCCCTGGCATAGTACCTGTTTCTAGAATTTTCACATCTATTCCGGGAGTCAGGGTGTCTATTCCGAGGGTCCACACTCCTGCTGCGATTGTTGGCACACCCATCGCACCTGCCACAGCCACATCCACAGCAGGTTCGACCCCCCATCGAGGTTCTGGATCGGACCAGTCTTCAGTGTCTCCTCAGGACAGAAGTAGTAATTGCAGAAGAAGTGGGGTGTCTAGAGTTACATAAGCAACCAGATATGGTTCCAATTGGCCCAAATGTCATTGAGCGTAGCCAGAGGGCTTTGTTCTTGACTAAAGAATGGATCCCCAATGAGGGATTTCTGATCAAAACAAATGCTCTATGATTAGAATATTCAAAAGAAGACAAAGCACCACATTTTCATCTCTACAGCCAAAATGATGTATGATCCTCTCCTGATGTCTTCAGGAAAACAAATGAGCATCACTGGCTAGCCACTCCTCTTTATTATGGGAATGATGTCACAAGAGCTTTAAGTTTTGCTTGCACTACATTAGCTGGTAGGAATTCTGTTTGAAATTTAAGGATGTCAGAGAACAATAACCATAATTACTACTTACAGAGAGCTCTGTATATGCCCTGGGCTTTACAATCATTAACGATTTCCTTACAAGACAGGCATGCTGGTCAGGATGATTATCAGCCAGGGATTCCTGACAGAACTAGAAACGGAATCCAGAAGGACTTTAAATGTTCAGTCCTTGGTAGTTTGAATCTAAGACTGTTGTAAATATTTTAAATTGTAAGTTCAAGAAATTCATTTGAACAAAGGGACTGAAAGACACGCAGGAGTAGAATTAGAGTGAATGAGAGGGGAAAACGTCTCAGTGACTCTTCTGAGGCCGTCATTTAGTTCCACTGCATGAATGACCAGAAAGGATAATTTCAGGAGCCCCACCCCTGTTCCCATCTCCTCCGATACTCATTCTCTAGGAAGAGCAGGGAAGCATTTTGGTTTCTCACAACTTAACAGTTTCTCCTACACAGAACTCCCAACCCTAAAAACAAACAGCAAATTTAAACCCTAATTGGATAACCAAACACTAAATTATTTTTAAAAAAGAACACAAAAGGTTAAAATGTTCCCTGTAAAAACAATTTTTATCCATTTTGAATATCAGTGATTATCACTTTGTCACAGTATCATAAGCAAGATAAACCCAACACATAAATGAGCAGAAGAACGTGAAATGAGCAGAAAACACAAAAAGATAATTCAATGAAGAAATGCAAATGGCCAATAAATGTAAAAAAAAAAGTTTAACCTCTTTCTTAATTGAGGAACTACAAGTATAAACAATGAGATATCAACAGAATGGCAAAATGAAAAAGATCAATTACATTACATCAATTACATTTATAAAGTGGTAGAAAAATAGGCACATTCATTCACTTTGGCTGGGAGCTTAGGCTGATAAAACCTTTTTATGGGTCATTTGACAATATCTGTAACATCTAAAAATAAGTGTGCTTTTGATTTAGTAATTTCACTTCTAGAGAATTTATCCCATAGAAATATAGATCAAAAAACCCCATAGAGATGGAAATATGTAAAAAAAAATTTTTAAAGTGCAGATAACTTTAGTGTTCATAAATATTGGTTAACTAGAGAATAATAGAGTCATTGTAATAGACATATGGAATATTACCATATTCCATACTACATATGGAACACTAACCATTCAAAAGAGGCAAATGCATAGATACTGACTTGAAAAGGTCATCACAAAGACTGCTTAGTAAAAAGAAACTAATTAGAGAACTGCAGGCAGCATAGCTATGACAAACCTAGAGAGCATATTAAAAAGCAGAGACATTAGTTTGGCAACAAAGGTCCGTCTAGTCAAAGCTATGGTTTTTCCGGTAGTCATGTATGAATGTGAGAGTTGGACTATAAAGAAAGCTGAGCACCGAATAACTGATGCTTTGAACTGTGGTGCTGGAGAAGACTCTGGAGAGTCCCTTGGACTGTAAGGAGATCCAACCAGTCAAACCTAAAGGAAATCAACCCTGAATATTCATTGGAAGCACTGATGCTAAAACTGAAGCTCCAATACTTTGGCCACCTGATGTGTAGAACTGACTCACTGGAAAAGACTCTGATGATGGGAAAGATTGAAGGCAGGAGGAGACGGGAAGGACAGAGGATGAGATGGTTGGATGGCATCACCGACTCAATGGACATGGGCTTGAGCAAGCTATGGGAGATGGTGAAGGACAGGGAAGCCTGGCGTGCTGCAGTCCTTGGGGTTGCAGAGTTGGACACGACTGAATGAATGAACAACAACAATGCAGTATATGATCCCTTCTGGTGGAAAAAGCACAAATAAACTAACTCTATATCTATAAATGCATAACAAAAAGCTCTGAGAGGATATACACCAAACTAGCTACTTCCAAGTGTAATGGGAGAATTTGTCTTTATTTTGTATGTTTCATACTGTTTGAACTTTTTTGCAATAAACAAATATTTAGAAGAAAAATAATGAATATATTACCAAGCTTTAAAACAAAACAAAACAAAAAAAAACCTGACTAGAGACAAAGCTTTATAGGTTACAGGGAAATGGACTGGCTAATATATACTAATATGTTTATTTATACATATGTAAATAAACAGCACCCATAGTTATTACCTCAAAGGAAGACAACACATGTACTTGGTGTATAAAAACAATAACAACAAATCACTCATTGATTTCCTGTTACCTCCTCGTGACTATGATACATTTAAATGCACAGTATCACAGATAGCTATATACAGGCTGGATTTTCCCAGAGCTAGCTATACACAGGCAATCAGCCTTTTCCTGTAAGATCAGATATTTAGGTTTTAAGAGAAAAAGAACTGGTATACCATGTCCTACTTTGCCAACAAAGGTCCGTCTAGTCAAGGCTATGGTTTTTCCTGTGGTCATGTATGGATGTGAGAGTTGGACTGTGAAGAAGGCTGAGTGCCGAAGAATTGATGCTTTTGAACTGTGGTGTTGGAGAAGACTCTTGAGAGTCCCTTGGACTGCAAGGAGATCCAACCAGTCCATTCTGAAGGAGATCAGCCCTGGGATTTCTTTGGAGGGAATGATGCTGAAGTTGAAACTCCAGTACTTTGGCCACCTCATGCGAAGAGCTGACTCATTGGAAAAGACTCTGATGCTGGGAGGGATTGGGGGCAGGAGGAGAAGGGGACGACAGAGGATGAGATGGCTGCATGGCATCACTGACTCGATGGACTTGAGTCTGAGTGAACTCTGGGAGTTTGTGATGGACAGGGAGGCCTGGCGTGCTGCGATTCATGGGGTCACAAAGAGTCAGACACGACTGAGCGACTGAACTGACTGACTGACTGACCATGTCCTGCTTTTGTATCACCATTCCTAGGATACTAAAGCAACATTCTCCAGCTTACAGAAGACCCCACATGTGAAATTTCTTATGCAGAAAAGGCAGCTCTTGCTATATCCAATAATACCAAGCTTTTTCAGGGAAACAATGTTCCCTATGCCACCATGATCCACTTTGATCTCTGCAACCCCCCAGCCTAAGTGCTGGAGAAGGAAGGTGGAGTCATGCTCTGGAAACAGTCACATTGCCTTTCTGCTGCCCACACGTGGCTTGCCTACATATATATACACATTTGGTGGGCTTTCTTCTCTACCTTGAGAGCATAAATAAAAATTCAACCAAACTAGAGCTGAAATGCTGCACATTTGCAACAGCATTGTTTTCTACTACCTTTTATTACGAACCAATGGTATTTCATTCATGCAAAATTTATAGATAATGTTCCAGCCATACAGATGCAGTCTGACCCTGAGGCCCTCCTAGTCCGGTAAGGAAAGAGATTTGAAAATCAATATGGTAAGTGCTGAGTTCGTGATACATTCATGGTAAATGAACGTGTTTTCCAGGGCAGTGATCACAAAGAAAGAGGTGTTTGAGCAGGATCTTAAAGGATGAGTAGAATTTTGCAAGTAGACAAGTACAAAGACTTTCTAGGCATGGGAAAGATTATAGGCGAAGGCAGTAGAACGGTGCAATAAGAAACTTAGGAACAACCTGACATCCCCTTGGGCAATGCAGTCAGGATTGGTACTGTTTACAGCAAATCAGAGAATCATAAAAAATCACACATGCATTCCTAAACCGTTTCAGTGTACCTTTAATCACATATTTTGAATTTTGAACCATTTGAAAGTATTGCCTATTCAAAATTTTTTGCAGATGAAGGGATGAATAGGTATGACCTTTAATCACAATTTAACTTAAATCATATCTATTCATTCCTCCATCATCAAAAAATTTTGAATAGGCAATACTTTCAAATGGTTCAAAATTCAAAATATGAGAAACAACACAGTAGGACGTCTGTCTCCCACCTGCATCCCATCTGTTCTTTCCCCCTGCCTCTATTAAGTAATTATCACTAGTTTTTCATATATCCTTTTATAATTTCTTAATGCATCTACAATGATATATATGTATATTCCAATTCCCCTTTTACACAAAATGTAACATACTGTACACATCGCTCTCTATGTTGAATTTTTTTTTTGCTACCAGTATATATATATATATATATATACATATATATATATATATGTATATATATATACACACATATATATATGTATTTTTGGCCACATGGCATGCAGTATTTTAGTTCCCCAACCAGGGATCAAACTTGTACCCCTGCACTGGATGTGTTGAGTCTTAACCTTTGGGCCTCCAGGGAAGTCCTTCCTAACACTATATTTAGCCTTTTAGGATAGTACTTACAGAGCACAGGAAGAATTCTGCATGCAGCCAGTACGGACAGGGTCCCGGGGTGGGGTGGGTAAAATGACATCAAGATCTGACAGACGATATAAGCAGAGATCTGGGACAAGGTAATTCTAAGACCCAGCAATCTCTAATCACACATGCAGGTAAGATGCAGGTAAGATGAAGTGCCACCAGGAGTGTCAAATGCAGTTTTGGAAGGGATAGATGATACTCATAAGTCCTTCAAGGAAGTCATTATTGGGAAGGACTTAGTAAGTAAATACCTCATTCTCAGGACTAGCATTAGGGAGTTGGAACTCAGGATTTCAAAGGTCTTACATCTTGCAAGATAACTTCAGAAGGGCTCTGGGTGGGATTAGTAACCTGGGTGATCAAAGCCAAAGTGTAGGAGCCAAATGACCAATGTAAGTGCACTGTGTCCCAGGCCAGCCCAATAGTGGAGAAGACCCAACACTGGGTGCCAGGGGATTGGGCTGGGTGGACAAGTCTGAGCCCTCTTAAAGTGGGAAAGTGAAAGTCGCTCAGTGGTGTCAGACTCTTTGCAACCCATGGACTATACAGTCCATGGAATTCTCCAGGCCAGAAGACTGGAGTGGGTAGCCTTTCCCTTCTCCAGGGGATATTCCCAACCCAGGGATTGAACCCAGGTCTCCTTCATTGCAGGTGGATTCTTTACCAGCTGAGCCTCAAGGGAAGCCCAAGAACACTGGAGTGGGTAGCTTATCCCTTCTCCAGCGGATCTTCCTGACCCAGGAATCGAACCAGGGTCTCCTACATTGTGGGAGGCCTCTTAAGTAATTCATATTTTGAACTTGGTCCAGCCTAAGAAATGAGTTAAATCTGGGGATTGGCCATCCAGAGGAAAATTGGTTGGCCATGTAGAACAGCTAGGGAGAGAGAGAAAAAGGAGAAATGATGGGGTTGGAAAGAGAAATGGGACCTTGCCTCTCCGTGTGGTCAGCTACCTGAGGAACATGGTAAATGAACATGTTAGGAAATGTTCTGTCCTCTTTACTACCTGAACAAATGCTTGTTGAACTGAATTGTTATCCGTATTGACTAAACTAGAATAACCAGGCTGGAAGCTGGAAAACACTCCACCTTGACAATTATAAGATTAACTGGGTAATGAAAAAGCTGTCAAAAGTGATGGTGGTAGAAACACCTCTGAGATACTTGAGACTAAAGCAGATATTTGTCTGTTTTGGATGATTTGGGAGCGTCCCAATCGCAAGAGTGAGATGAAAGATTCACAGAAGTCTCCTGAATGATGGCTCAGAGAAGCATAGACAAGAATCAAAATTTGGAGGGGAGGAGCCAAGATGGCGGAGGAGTAGGACGGGGAGAACACTTTCTCCCCCACAAATTCATTAAAAGAGCATTTAAACGTCGAGTAAATTCCACAAAACAACTTCTGAATGCCAGCAGAGGACATCAGGCACCCAGAAAAGCAATCCAACTCTTCGAAAGGAGGTAGGAAAAAATATAAAAGACAAAAAAAGAGACAAAAGAGGGAGGGACGGAGTTCCGTCCCGGGAAGGGAGTCTTAAAAAGAGAGAAGTTTCCAAACACCAGGAAACCTTCTCACTGCCGAATCTGTGCCGAGCTTTGGAAGCACAGAGGGCAACATAACAGGAAGAAAAAATAAATAAACAATTAAAACTCGAAGATTTCGAGTCCTACGGTAACTCCCCCAGCGGAGAAGCAGCGCAGACGCCTGCACGCGCCATTAGCAAGCAGGGGCTGGGCAGGGAGGCGCAGCGCGGGCTGCATCGCTTAGAGTAAGAATCTGGCCTGAATACCCTGAGCACTATCTGAGCGAAATAATTTGGGCTAGCAAACCAGACTGTGGGATATCTACCACGCGAAAAGCCAGCCCCAACCTAAGACACCGCCAGGCCCGCGCACGGAACAAAGAATTGATCAGAGATAGCCGGCTGCAGACCTTCCCCCTCCGGTGACAGGCAGCCAGAGCCGGAAGGGGGCAATCACAGCCCCAGAGAGACATTATCTATAAAACTGTAAGCAGGCTTCTTTGCTAACTAAAACTTTTTGGGGGTCTGGACGGTTAACATCTGCCTGAGAAGGTGCGCCGGTTTTACACCCAGATAACCGAGTGGCGGGGAGGCGATAAGTCGCAGCATTGGCGCTTGCCAAACACCTCATCACTTGAGCTGCTCGGACCTGGGAAGAGCACAAAACTCAGGCCCAACTGAGTCTGCGCCTCTGTGGACTACCCGAGTGCCTGAACCTGAGTGGCTTGGACCTGGGAGGTACATGCAACCCAGGGCCAGCCTCAGATTGTTCCCAGCGGAACAACCTAGAGCCCGAGCAGTGTGGGCAGGGAGGCTACACGCGCTGTGAGCGGGGGCAGACCCAGTGTGGCTGAGGCACTGCGAGCGCACGCCAGTGTTATTTGTTTGCAGCATCCCTCCCTCCCTCCCCACAGCGCGACTGAACAAAGAGAAGAAATACAGCTCCACCCATCAGAACACCAACACAAGCTTCCCTAACCAGGAAACCTTGACAAGCCACCTGTACAAACCCACACACAGCGAGGAAAAGCCACAATAAAGAGAACTCCACAAACTGCCAGAATACAGAAAGGACACCCCAAACTCAGCAATTTAAACAAGATGAAGAGACAGAGGAATACCCAGCAGATAAAGGAACAGGATAAATCCCCACCAAACCAAACAAAAGAGGAAGAGATAGGGAATCTACCTGATAAAGAATTCCGAATAATGATAGTGAAATTGATCCAAAATCTTGAAATTAAAATGGAATCACAGATAAATAGCTTGGAGACAAGGATTGAGAAGATGCAAGAAAGGTTTAACAAGGACCTAGAAGAAATAAAAAAGAGTCAATATATAATGAATAATGCAATAAATGAAATTAAAAACACTCTGGAGGCAACAAATAGTAGAATAACAGAGGCAGAAGATAGGATTAGTGAATTAGAAGATAGAATGGTAGAAATACATGAATCAGAGAGGATAAAAGAAAAACGAATTAAAAGAAATGAGGACAATCTCAGAGACTTCCAGGACAATATTAAACGCTACAACATTCGAATCATAGGGGTTCCAGAAGAAGAAGACAAAAGAAAGACCATGAGAAAATACTTGAGGAGATAATAGTTGAAAACTTCCCTAAATTGGGGAAGGAAATAATCACCCAAGTCCAAGAAACCCAGAGAATCCCAAACAGGATAAACCCAAGGCGAAACACCCCAAGACACATATTAATCAAATTAACAAAGATCAAGCACAAAGAACAAATATTAAAAGCAGCAAGGGAAAAACAACAAATAACACACAAGGGAATTCCCATAAGGATAACAGCTGATCGTTCAATAGAAACTCTTCAAGCCAGGAGGGAATGGCAAGACATACTTAAAATGATGAAAGAAAATAACCTACAGCCCAGATTATTGTACCCAGCAAGGATTTCATTCAAGTATGAAGGAGAAATCAAAAGCTTCTCAGACAAGCAAAAGCTGAGAGAATTCTGCACCACCAAACCAGCTCTCCAACAAATACTAAAAGATATTCTCTAGACAGGAAACACAAAAATGGTGTATAAATTCGAACCCCAAACAATAAAGTAAATGGCAACGGGATCATACTTATCAGTAATTACCTTAAACGTAAATGGGTTGAATGCCCCAACCAAAAGACAAAGACTGGCTGAATGGATAAAAAAACAAGACCCCTACATATGTTGTCTACAGGAGACCCACCTCAAAACAGGGGACACATACAGACTGAAAGTGAAGGGCTGGAAAAAGATATTCCATGCAAATAGGGACCAAAAGAAAGCAGGAGTAGCAATACTCATATCAGATAAAATAGACTTTAAAACAAAGGCTGTGAAAAGAGACAAAGAAGGTCACTACATAATGATCAAAGGATCAATCCAAGAAGAAGATATAACAATTATAAATATATATGCACCCAACATGGGAGCACCGCAGTATGTAAGACAAATGCTAACAAGTATGAAAGGAGAAATTAACAATAACACAATAATAGTGGGAGACTTTAATACCCCACTCACACCTATGGATAGATCAACTAAACAGAAAGTTAACAAGGAAACACAAACTTTAAACGACACAATAGACCAGTTAGACCTAATTGATATCTATAGGACATTTCATCCCAAAACAATGAATTTCACCTTTTTCTCAAGCGCACATGGAACCTTCTCCAGGATAGATCACATCCTGGGCCATAAAGCTAGCCTTGGTAAATTCAAAAAAATAGAAATCATTCCAAGCATCTTTTCTGACCACAACGCAGTAAGATTAGATCTCAATTACAGGAGAAAAACTATTAAAAATTCCAACATATGGAGGATGAACAACACCCTGCTGAATAACCAACAAATCACAGAAGAAATCAAAAAAGAAATCAAAATTTGCATAGAAACGAATGAAAATGAAAACACAACAACCCAAAACCTGTGGGACACAGTAAAAGCAGTCCTAAGGGGAAAGTTCATAGCAATACAGGCACACCTCAAGAAACAAGAAAAAAGTCAAATAAATAACCTAACTCTACACCTAAAGCAACTAGAAAAGGAAGAAATGAAGAACCCCAGGGTTAGTAGAAGGAAAGAAATCTTAAAAATTAGAGCAGAAATAAATGCAAAAGAAACAAAAGAGACCATAGCAAAAATCAACAAAGCCAAAAGCTGGTTCTTTGAAAGGATAAATAAAATGGACAAACCATTAGCCAGACTCATCAAGAAACAAAGGGAGAAAAATCAAATCAATAAAATTAGAAATGAAAATGGAGAGATCACAACAGACAATGCAGAAATACAAAGGATCATAAGAGACTACTATCAACAATTATATGCCAATAAAATGGACAACGAGGAAGAAATGGACAAATCCTTAGAAAAGTACAACTTTCCAAAACTCGACCAGGAAGAAATAGAAAATCTTAACAGACCCATCACAAGCACAGAAATTGAAACTGTAATCAAAAATCTTCCAGCAAACAAAAGCCCAGGTCCAGATGGCTTCACAGCTGAATTCTACCAAAAATTTAGAGAAGAGCTAACACCTATCCTGCTCAAACTCTTCCAGAAAATTGCAGAGGAAGGTAAACTTCCAAACTCATTCTATGAGGCCACCATCACCCTAATACCAAAACCTGACAAAGATGCCATAAAAACAGAAAACTACAGGCCAATATCACTGATGAACATAGATGCAAAAATCCTAAACAAAATTCTAGCAATCAGAATCCAACAACATATTAAAAAGATCATACACCATGACCAAGTGGGCTTTATCCCAGGGATGCAAGGATTCTTCAATATCTGCAAATCAATCAATGTAATACACCACATTAACAAATTGAAAAACAAAAACCATATGATTATCTCAATAGATGCAGAGAAAGCCTTTGACAAAATTCAACACCCATTTATGATAAAAACTCTCCAGAAAGCAGGAATAGAAGGAACATACCTCAACATAATAAAAGCTATATATGACAAACCCACAGAAAACATTATCCTCAATGGTGAAAAATTGAAAGCATTTCCTCTAAAGTCAGGAGCAAGACAAGGGTGCCCACTTTCACCATTACTATTCAACATAGTTTTGGAAGTTTTGGCCACAGCAATCAGAGCAGAAAAAGAAATAAAAGGAATCCAAATTGGAAAAGAAGAAGTAAAACTCTCACTATTTGCAGATGACATGATCCTCTACATAGAAAACCCTAAAGACTCCACCAGAAAATTACTAGAATTAATCAATGATTATAGTAAAATTGCAGGATATAAAATCAACACACAGAAATCCCTTGCATTCCTATACACTAATAATGAGAAAACAGAAAGAGAAATTAAGGAAACAATTCCATTCACCATTGCAATGAAAAGAATAAAATACTTAGGAATATATCTACCTAAAGAAACTAAAGACCTATATATAGAAAACTATAAAACACTGGTGAAAGAAATCAAAGAGGACACTAATAGATGGAGAAATATACCATGTTCATGGATTGGAAGAATCAATATAGTGAAAATGAGTATACTACCCAAAGCAATTTATAGATTCAATGCAATCCCTATCAAGCTACCAACGGTATTCTTCACAGAGCTAGAACAAATAATTTCACAATTTGTATGGAAATACAAAAAACCTCGAATAGCCAAAGCGATCTTGAGAAAGAAAAATGGAACTGGAGGAATCAACCTACCTGACTTCAGGCTCTACTACAAAGCCACAGTTATCAAGACAGTATGGTACTGGCACAAAGACAGAAATATAGATCAATGGAACAAAATAGAAAGCCCAGAGATAATCCACGCACATATGGACACCTTATCTTTGACAAAGGAGGCAAGAATATACAATGGATTAAAGACAATCTCTTTAACAAGTGGTGCTGGGAAATCTGGTCAACCACTTGTAAAAGAATGAAACTAGAACACTTTCTAACACCATATACAAAAATAAACTCAAAATGGATTAAAGATCTAAATGTAAGACCAGAAACTATAAAACTCCTAGAGGAGAACATAGGCAAAACACTCTCTGACATACATCACAGCAGGATCCTCTATGACCCACCTCCCAGAATATTGGAAATAAAAGCAAAAATAAACAAATGGGACCTAATTAAACTTAAAAGCTTCTGCACATCAAAGGAAACTATTAGCAAGGTGAAAAGACAGCCTTCAGAATGGGAGAAAATAATAGCAAAGGAAGCAACCGACAAACAACTAATCTCAAAAATATACAAGCAACTCCTACAGCTCAACTCCAGAAAAATAAATGACCCAATCAAAAAATGGGCCAAAGATCTAAATAGACATTTCTCCAAAGAAGACATACAGATGGCTCACAAACACATGAAAAGATGCTCAACATCACTCATTATCAGAGAAATGCAAATCAAAACCACTATGAGATACCATTTCACACCAGTCAGAATGGCTGCGATCCAAAAGTCTACAAATAATAAATGCTGGAGAGGGTGTGGAGAAAAGGGAACCCTCTTACACTGTTGGTGGGAATGCAAACTAGTACAGCCACTATGGAGAACAGTGTGGAGATTCCTTAAAAAACTGGAAATAGAACTGCCTTATGATCCAGCAATCCCACTGCTGGGCATACACACTGAGGAAACCAGAAGGGAAAGAGACACGTGTACCCCAATGTTCATCGCAGCACTGTTTATAATAGCCAGGACATGGAAGCAACCTAGATGTCCATCAGCAGATGAATGGATAAGAAAGCAGTGGTACATATACACAATGGAGTATTACTCAGCCATTAAAAAGAATACATTTGAATCCGTTCTAATGAGGTGGATGAAACTGGAGCCTATTATACAGAGTGAAGTAAGCCAGAAAGACAAACACCAATACAGTATACTAACGCATATATATGGAATCTAGAAAGATGGTAACGATAACCCTGTATACGAGACAGCAAAAGAGACACTGATGTATAGAACAGGCTTATGGACTCTGTGGGAGAGGGAGAGGGTGGGAAGATTTGGGAGAATGGCATTGAAACATGTGAAATGTCATGTATGAAACGAGATGCCAGTCCAGGTTCAATGCACGATGCTGGATGCTTGGGACTGGTGCACTGGGACGACCCAGAGGGATGGTATGGGGAGGGAGGAGGGAGGAGGGTTCAGGATGGATTTTCTTTTAAAATTTTAGAAAAAAATAATTAATAAAAAAATAAAAAATAAAAAAATAAAAAAAAAAGAATCAAAATCTGTACATATGACTACTAGAGGAGCAGCCCTGATTTGGCAAAATTCCTTCTGTTCTATAGATTATAGTTACTTTGGTTTGAGGGTGCAGGGCTTACTTTTTCTTTTAAAAAGTACGTACGCACACACTATACACATGCATACACACAGGATAGGGGAAATAGAAACTTTATCCAAGTTCAGAATAAAAATACCCAAATGGTTTAAAAAAAAAAACAGCTTTTTCCCCTTAATCAAACAATTGCTGTATCTGTTTATTCCCTTTAACTTGCTTAAGTTTGGCTCCAGAATGATTGAAAATGTGACAATTCTACTACAGAATTAAAGTAGTAGAATGTAGTAGAATTAAGACATTTTCATTTACAAATGAACTAAGTAGTAAATATAAGAAGTATAAAAATACAGCAAAAAGATATATTAATATACACGGTTAAGCCTTTCTTACATGCAAAGAAAGAATTATTCAATATGATTATCATAAATGGTATATGTTTTCACTTAATGATACCACTTTCTTATGCTTTTTTCTCTCATATGAAAAGTCTGTTAAAAATATAAATATTTTACATAAACATCTTCTACTCTAAAGCTGACTAAAGGTTTTATGTAGCTGTTTAAAGGAAAAAATTGTTTTGTGTAAATAAATAAGATCCTTGGTGATTTTTCTCATATAAGATTTAAATTCTAGTAATATTCTGCTTTGATTTGTGGTTGTGCTCTTTTACCTAGGAAATGGCAAACCAGTCCAGTATTCTTGCCTGGAAAATTCCATGGACAGAGGAACCTGGTAGGCTACAGTCCATGGGGTTGCAAAGAGTTGGACATGACTGAGGACCCACAAGCCCTTTTTCCTAGTTGATGTATACATTTGTTTGAGAGGCAATATTACCTTAGTATTTAAAAATCCGTTTCCATTTATACAAGCATGTAGAACAAATGTCTTCTTTCAATTGGAGGATTCAATACAATATTGTCAGCTCTAAAGAATGTCTAAGGAATTTTAACATGTTAAATAAGTAAACAAACACAATAACATAGAGTGTGCGGAACACATAAAGAGAATGAATAAACCTTAATTGTTTGGGGGAAGACACATGGCTTAACTTCAGTGCAAATAAAAAACTGAAACATTTGTCTGAATAAACAGATATAACTTAGAGAGCTAGATCAACTCAGGGATCTTAAGAAGAACTGATGGCCTTCTGCCTGGGAAAGATACCAAGGGTGATGCTGATACAATTGCCTAGTAAATCTGCTGAATCCTGTAGGAAATGCCCAGGCTCGTTTCAGAGAGTAGACTAAGAAGAATCCTTTGAAAGGTATGGGAGGCACCCTGGCACTTATAGTAGGTATGAATTACCCAGAATCTACGTGGAGCTAATTTCTGTTTCTCAGTAATACTGGTCAGACTGGTGGTATGGAGCTGTCCTACCCTGCTGAAAATGGTCTAGTTACACATCTCAGCTATGATCTCAAGTGACATAAAATTGAGACCACCATCAGTAGGCAAGAGAGCACTATGCCTCTTTTCTTCTTCCAGTCCATATAGAATATGCAGATGAGAAAGATCCAGAGTCAGACCCATGAGGGATGATGGAGGGGGAAAGAGAGGGAGAGGGAGAGACAACCGGCAGATCCAGAAGTGGACCTGGAAGCCTGTTCTTCCTGTTGTGGGCATTTGACCATCGCTGAGCAGGATGGTGTGGTGCAGGTAGAGCATGCAGGCAGTGCCTGGCTGACCCCATTTCAGGCGGCACGTGGAGACACTGTAGCCAGAACGACGCTTTGCCTATGCTCTCCCTTCTTCGAGTTCCTGCCTGTCTTCTATCTGCCCTGGCTCCCTTCCCACACTGGGTGCCCAGTTCATCCATTTCTGGTCCCAGGTGTCTGCCTTTCCCGGTGTTCTGCCTGGCCTCCTTCTCCCTGTCAGCCCTCCTTGACTTCATCCTGGGAAAGCAAGCAAGGGTAGAGAGAGCATATCTAGACAGGGTGAGAGTATCGTGAAGAAGACACGGCTACTGTTGAACTGTAGACCAAGGGAGGGAGTACCACAGACCCTTCACAGTCATCCCTCTCAGGGAAGTTACTTTTGGCCCAACTTTACATGCTGCTACCAACTGTTTCCTGGACTTCAGTAAATATCATGAGATACTTAATGACATGACACTTGCAGAATTATAATTATTAAGGGACAAATATAGAAAAGAACTCAAAACTCATGGCCAGTGACTGGATTTATCAGGTTTTGTTTCCAGTTACAAACTGTTTCTTATAAAGAAGAACAAAATGTAAAACCAATTTGAAAGTACATATAAATTATAGTAAGCCTGGTTATTTAATTTTTTAAGTTAAATTTGATTTTTTCATTTCACCATTTTTTAAAACTTAATTTTATACTTCTGGTACTCATTGATAAATTATGCTATTTTGAGTTAGAAAGAATTTTCTGTTGAATTTCCCTACCCACTTTTATTTTCTAATAAACTGTAAAATATGAGCTTATGATATCATCATGTCTTTTTTTTCTTACTGCTTTCCATCACCAAGGATATTTTTAAATTTTTTTCATAGTGGTAAAATATACATACATAAAATTTACTATCTTAACCATTTTAAATATACAGATCAGCAGTCCTAAATACATTTAATCCTAAATACACCAGTAGTCCTAAATACATTCACAGTGTTGTATATCCAATCTCCAAATTTTTCATCTTGCACTAAGTAATTGTTTCACTTTTAATATACTGCATTACTAAAACAAACTCCTTTGGGGAGGGGATTTCTTTCATGATGAACTATCTTTCATTGCTAACCCTCAGTGATCTTCTAAGTTGTAACAAGAACTGTATTATACCGCCTTCAAAGTCTGGCAGCTAAACCAGCTCTCACACTGTGAGTCAAGACTTTATTTTATCTTGCTGCTTGCAGGCAAGTGCACAAGCCATGTCCTTTCATGGGTAAAAGGATGCAGTTTAATAAGAATATACTTTTATCTCCTACTTTTAAAGCAATATAGTTAAGTTAGAACTTAACTTTTAAAGCAAAATAAAGTTTCTTTTAAAGAAACACAATTAAAAGCTTCTCTTAAAGCAATATAGTTAAGTTAGAACTTTCTATGCAAACATCTAGACATTAAGATGTAACTGCTGATAGAATGGTAACAACTCTAAATGCCTTACAGTAGGAAGGAAATGTAAGTAAATAAAATGCTTTTTATGGGAAAGAATCACTGTTTCCAAATATTGATGTCATTTTACTTTGTATATCCTTGAGTTAAAGGTATATAAAGGGGAAAAGGCAGCAAAAGGCACCCATGACAACCAGGCAGAACTTCTGAAGGCAGCAAAGAGCAAAGATTCAAACTCATCCTTTGATCCTGATTTATTATCACGGTGCTTTGATATGTAATGACCTTTTAACCATCTGCTTCTGCTAAGTCGCTTCAGTCGTTTCCGACTCTCTGCGATCCCATGGACGGCAGCCCACTAGGCTCCCCCATCCCTGAGATTCTCCAGGCAAGAATACTGGAGTGGGTTGCCATTTCCTTCTCCAATGCATTTATGATCTTTTTAACTATGTTTTTCAACCAGACAGGTGATATTTTACACTGCTTTAATTCAGTAAAGTGTTTAGTCCTAGGAGTCAAATATTGGAAATGAAGCATTACCTTTTTAAAGATTCCAGACTCTGTAGGTAAAGCGCCAGGCATCTCACAGGTGGTGTGAAAGAACTGGGACTCCCCACAGTGCAGTGTAAATTCTTCATACTCTCCAGCCACATGTGCTCCATCCACTACCTCCAAAGCTCTGCAAAGAGTGGAAACAACAACCTCTCAAGAACGCTAAAAACACAAGAGCTAAAGGCACACTTCCCTCTGTATATTTCCAATCAGTCAAAATAATGAATCATTCTTCAAAATCTACACAGAATTGTAGACAACTTGGTATTCTCATAGTACATTTATAAATAAACTTTGATAACTTCCCTATGTGGCTAATAGAATTCTTTTAAATCCTGTGCAGAAAACAAATTGGAGACAGACAGTAAGTAAGTAAATTGTGAGATGGCTAGACAGATTTTGATATGAAAGCAATACAAATTCATTTTATACTTGCTTGGTTGCTCTGCTGTCATTGCTCTTAAGGAAAAAAAAAGGCATTTGTATGTTTTTTGAACACTGGAAATAAAGTGAAAACCAATTCCTCTCAGTTAGGGGAAGAATCTAGGCTATTCCAGGCAAAGGAATCTGTTCCCAGGATTATAATATTTATTAGATTTAAAAGGAATGGAAACCAATAAAGGCAGTATTTTAGCAGACACTGGTGGTTGCCTAACCTCAAACCATTCATTTCCTTAACCAAACCCAAAGCCTAACTGTCACACGACCAACATACATTTTCTTTGCTAACAACCCTGATTTGTCCAGATAGCTATTTTCCATGTGCTTCAGAGGAAGTTGCTTCCTGCCCTGGTAGTCAGTCATGATTGGTCTAATCTTAAAGTCCCCTCACCAGTAACTGACTAAGACATAAGCCCACACCTATCTCTCTAGCTGATACCATCACATTGATTTAGGTCTCCCTGATCCTTAAAGTCTTTGTGTTTACCTAAGTAGTCGCTCAGTCATGTCCGACTCTATGCGACCCCATGGACTGTAGCCTACCAGGCTCCTCCGTTCATGCGATTTTCCAGTGTTTGTACTTCACCTATATCTGATGCAATTCTGGCCACTAGATGTGAGGGACATCTGTTGAAGGAATCATGAGAAGGTCTTTCTCTTAAAAGACAGTTTACAGAAAGTAATAGTTCTTCCCTGCAGGCCAGTATCATGCCTGTATGTGATGAATGTGACAGCCGTCCTGGGATCAGGAGTGGCGTTAGCCTTTGGAGAAGAGATGGAGAAGAAAGCGGGGCAGAAATGTGAGAGCAATTTGCATCTTCAAGTACTTTGTTGAGTAGCTGAATTAACCAATCCTAGACCTGCCCTAGCTCCAAAGTTCTCGTTACATTGCATATAAATGTCCCATTCTTTAAGCCTTTTTGAGTCGAATGTTCTTTGTTACCTGCAGTTGAGCATCATAACTGATACAAGGGTTGATGTATTTCTTAAGCATATACTGAGACTGAGAAGAAGATACTGGACCAGGAGAAGGAGGCTCATGAAGAGAACCAAAAATTAAAGTCTTTAATATTTCACAGAAGAAATAAAAGCCTTTGCGGAATTTCTATCAATACAATGAACCAAGGATAAAAAGTAGGGCAAAGCACTAACACTTTAAAGAGATGAGGACGCATAAATCAATGGGGTAATGTCAACAAGGAAGACATGTATGGGAGTGATTTTAAGAAATCCATCTTGTACCTCTTTATTTTAGAAAACATTATTCTTTGTGTTACAGAAAATGTGAAGGTATTTCAACAGCAACAATTTATTTTTGTCTTTCCTCTCAATTTTGTTTAAAAGTAATTTTTGTACAGAGTAAATACAATTCAATCAATATTGAAGGGAACTGAAATAAAAAGTAATTTCTTTAGCTCAATGATATTTCTCTCTGCATAAGTAACCACTCTGAACAGTTTCCTTCCTGCAACGTTCACGCCATATATAAGGACTTAAAAAAAAAAAATTCTACCCTCTGAAAGTAAGTGCTGAAGTTCACCTTAGAGGAAAATCTCTCCTTAGGAATTACAGATGGCATTTATAAAGGGATAGAAAAATATACCTAGCTTCAAAGAATTATATAACATTTGAAAAGTATCTTATGATTGAGAAGGTGTTAAAGACTTACCACAGATGTACGTTTGTATCACAATTTATTTTTATTAACTGGACACTGACCCTAAATCACAGCCCTTGTGCTGCTTCTGCTTACAAATAAGCCAAGAAGAGCAGCAAGCAAGTGAAGACCACTAGGACTGTAACAAAGAAAATAAAATCTAACCCCAAACTGGATCTGTTTCTTTTACTTTAACTTTTGTCTTCTATTGTCTTTGTTCTCAGTTGTGTCCGACTCTTCGTGACACTGTGGACTGTAGCCTGCCAGGCTCCTCTGTCCATGGGATTTTCCAGGCAAGAATACTAGAATGGGTTGCCATTTCCTTCTCTACTGTTTTTGCTACAGTTAATCACTAAAAAGAGATTGCCTATAGCTTCAAGTATATGTGATGGTCCATATCTTGGAATCGTGCCCCCTAAACCTGAGCTGTACCCTCATTTAGCTCACAGGAAACATCCTCACCAAGGCCCACCTATAAACGACTGCCAGAATGAAGCAATTAACACACCTCTTCCAGAGTCTGGAAATATTTCCTGGTTGGAACCAAGAAATATTTGCAACAACTACTACCTTTTTAAACTTTACCTCCTCACCCCCTACTCTTTGTTTTATAAAAGAAACTAGCATCCAAACCCAGGCAAGATGGCTCTCTGGGACACAGATATCTTCTCTGCCTGCTGGCTTTCCAAATAAAGTCGCTATTTCTGCTTCAACCACTGGTCTCTCAATTTATTGGCCTGTTTGTTGTGCAAGGAGTAGCACGAGCTCGGACTTGGTAACAAGACTTGAAAATGGATTCCAACCACTGAAGTTTTATGAATTGTAAAAGTAAAAAGAAAAGTATAGAGAGTCTACCACTTTAAGGCTTTTTCTTTTTGAAGAGAAAAATACGTGCCCATTGAATGAATCTAGAGATGAAGTGATAAACTAGAACTACATGTGCTTCCTAAGCTGTGTATTGTTGGAGGTGGGCAGAGATCCAAAATGGAGCTCTCTCTTCCTGCTAGATACTTCTGTATTGTGTGATTAAAAGCTAGCAAGGGTGCTCTTTTTATGTATTTTTCTTGTGATCCAACCCCTGCCTGTAGTATAGGATTCTTTTGCCTGCAAGTAATAGAAATTTCAACTCACAGAAGCCTAATCAAACACAAATATAAATCACTGACTATAAAGCAGGAGAGGTGGACTGAGTTCATTTAATCAGTTTATTCCATTGCTGTGGAATTGAGTGGCTGCTACAGTTCTGGTCATCATGTATAGATACATGATAATTCCAGGTGATGAAAGATGATCTCTTCCTGCATCTCTTTCTCAGAAGTAAGGAAGTCTTCTCTAGAAACCACCTAGCAGACTTCTCTGCATATCTCATGTCTACAGCAAAACCATCGCAGGACCTACCCCCAGAGGCTGGGGCCAGAGGGACATCACGGCGCACAGGGTGGGCACCGGAACAAGCTGGGCTCTATTAGGAAGGGGGCAGGGGAGGGAGTGGACACGGATGTCAGTGTGTGTCACTTCACCTCCCTGTCTAATAATATGTCCCCCACACTTGCTACACTGTTGGTAGATGTAGAGTTAAGACATATTCATGGTTGAATTCGAGTTACCAAAGCAGAAATATTCATGATTCTGGCCTCACTGCATGTTGAACCCAGGCAGTTTGCTTGCTTTCCTGGCTTGGAGATAAACTAACAAGACTTAGCCTGCTCTCCAAGGGTCAATCTATATGCTTGGGGTCATGATCTCAGGAGGCAGATTTAGCTTCTCCGTGGCCTGAGGAAAGGGATGACCCTCATATGTAGTCCAGGCAAGGTCCTTGCTTCACTCATAATTCCCAAGCCATTAACTGCAGAGAGTTGTGCTACAGCAAGTGACTTCTGACCTCCCTTGGTGGGGAGGAGTTTGAGGCATTGGCTGAATTTCTTTTCTTCTAAACCAAGATCCAAGCATGGATGCTGACCACGTGGTCACAGGCATCATTAATTCGAAGTTGGCTCCAGGACTCAGTTGGGAGGTAAAGAAAGGCCACAGGGTGCGTGGGCTCAGAGGGTTTTGCAAGCTGAGTTCTGCTTTAGGAGCTTCTCACCCCAGACGCATTTTCTAGTTCCTCTCTAGTGTCAGGCACAGAATTTCTACTCCCAGCAAACGTATTACACAAGTTTGTCTCCTGAAACGCAACCTTCATGAAACATTACACAGACAAAAAATACCTAGAATCGTGCTGAAGGGGGCCCTGGGCCCTAAGTAATTTAAATAATATCTAGCTCTCATGCTTTCAGCTAGCATTTTTATATCTCCTTTCATGTATCATACAAAGTAAAGGTAAGGAAACCCACTCCAAACCCTCAGGACATTAAGATCTAGTAGACATAGGGGCTCATCATGTGGACAAAATATTTTAATCATTAATAACAGTTACAGACAAAGCCAAACATAGATAAGACCCCCTTGTTGTTGTTGTCCAGTCATTAAGTCGTGTCCGACTCTTTGTCACCCCATGAACTGCAGCACGCCAGGCTTCCTTGTCCTTCACTATCTCTGGGAGTTGCTCAAACTCATGTCCATTGAGTCAGTGATGCCCTCCAACCATCTCATCCTCTGTTGCCCCTTTCTCCTCTTGCCCTCAAACTTTCCCAGCATCAGGGTCTTTTCCAATGAGTTGACTCAAGTTCCCCTAGCTTAAAAGGAAATCTTAACAAGTGTTTGCAACCAGAAAGACCAATTGAAAAGTTCATTTTTCCTTTCCAAAGGATATATTTTCAGTTTAACTCCTGATGAGTAGGCTGCAAGTGGTTGTAAGAAAGGCTAAGTATGGCCTCCTGGTGAGAAATCTAAGACTTATAAATGGAAGTAGAGCTTCCTTTCTGAATAATCACCACTGGTCTCTTATTAAGCACATTATTTCCGGGGTTAAAAAACAAAACAAAATAAAATCCCCCTCCCCACCCCAAATTGCCATACTGGTCTGGAGTTTTATCTGAGGAAAATCTACTAACTGGCTAATTTGCAATCTGCACTTTCTTTTTTTTAGTACAGGTATTATCCTGCCAGAGTGAAGGGAGTTTTGGTGTTAAGTACTTTATTTTACTCAGACTCATAAACAAGTGGAATACTGGCCCACTTATTCCATTATTTTCTGTTCCTTTTTTATTTGGTTTGCTTTTAAATGCCATATTGCCTTTCTTGGAGTTTTTTTTCCTTAATATATATATTTTATTGGAGTAAAGTTGACATAATGTTTCAGGTGCACAGCAAGGTGATTCAGTTACACATACACATATATTATTTTTAAAATTATTTCCATACAGGTTATTACAAGATACTGAATATAGTTCCCTGTGCTATACAGTAAACCTTTGTTGCTTGTTGCATATCTAGTTTTTAAATTAGAAATCTAGCATTCTATTCATATCAAGTCAAACAAGTGAAATTAAATGTCATAAATTTTTTAGTTAGGCAAAAATTCATAAGTTTTCTAAAATATATATGTATAATACATATTATACATATTATTTATATATATGAATACAAAAACTTTTCTACTATGCTTCTCCTTGGAGATTAAGTTGGTAGAAAATTAATAATAATACAATTGTTTGCCCTTTCCCAAATTAAAAGTTATTTATGGTTATTTCCAGGCAAATACAAGCTTTGTGAGGCTTGAGGAAAATATAATTTTTGGGCCCTCTTGAAAAAGAAAACAAAGTATCTTACTTTTTTAAAATATATAGCACTAGGGCCCCATGTGCTCAAGTTGCCCATGAACTTTAGCTTTTGTTTCCTATAAACCCACCTCAGGTTTTCCTGATCGGGTCGGCTCCATCAAGCTGCTCCTTGAGCATTTTAATATATGTAGCCCAGTATAAAGCAAATTATGAGTTTCTCTAGCTAATAATTCTTGGTTCAGAGATAGTGTACATGTAAAACAAATGAGGCACAAAACTAAAGTTTTATAGGGTATGAATGTGAGAATTGGACCATAAAGAAGGCTGAGCAATGAAGAATTGATACTTTAGAACTATGGTCCTGGAGAAGACTTTTGAGAGTCCCTTGGACAGCAAGGAGATCAAACCAGTCAATCTTAAAAGAATCAACTCTGAAGACCAGACTCTGGAAGGACTGATGCTAAAGCTGAAGCTCCAATTCTTTGGAAAAGACCCTGCTGCTGGGAAAGATTAAGAGCAGGAAGAGGAAGGAGTGACAGAGGATGAGATGGTTAGATGGCATCACCGACTCAATGGACATGAGTTTGAGCAAACTTTGGGAGATGGTGAAAGACAGGAAGGTCTGGCTTGCTGCAGTTCATGGGGTCTCAGAGTTGGACACGCCTTAGTGACTGAACAACAACTAGTGTATAAATTGATGCTCTACTGCCATCCAGTGGCTACTTAAAGAATTCTTGGTGTGTTCTAATCAGCCTCAGAGCTGTAACTTGAACAAAAAAAGGTGCGGCCGAGAGAGCTGAAAACACCAGGTATTAGAGCCACTCCTCTGAAATAAGACTGTGGTTATAAGGCTACATAAGTTTTCTGGCCAGAAAGGAAGGGAGGAAACTTTTAATTTATTAACAAACAGGATTAAGTAGAATGTGTAGTAGTATTAATATTTCATTGCTGCAATTGCTGAATGGTAGGGAGCTAACATATATGGAGCAATCCTGCTAATATGAGGCCCTGTATCAGATTATGGACACACCATCAGATAATTCTAGGCCTGGAAAGGCCCCTAGTGATTACCTGGTGCAGTCCCTCATTGCACATTTGAGGAGACATTGGCTCTGAGAAACCACGAGGCTGGCAGGGCTCTGGGCCCGCTGCTTACCCATGTGCTTGGAACTGATGTTAGGCTTCTCTGCTGAGGCTCTCCAAGAGTCAGCTAATGGCAGTGTGACAATAGAACCACACCAATCTATCCACTGCCGGAAAACAAACAAAAAACTAATATATTTCCCTTGGAAAACCAAGGATTTTGGATTTACAGAATGGGTTTTTCTTTCAAAAGCAATGTTGTATTCAAATTTGTATTTTTCTCACATGAATGAGAGATAAAATATAGCAATGTATACACAGATTTCAGTCATACCAGCCTAGCCATTACCCACGTGATCTTGGCTAGTTGCTTAACTTCTTGCAGCCTCAGTTTCCTCATTTGCAAAACGGGGATTATAATCAGATTGTCATGAGAATTAATTTAGGTAACACTCACTAAACACAGTCTAGTACTGCTACATAACATGTGCTCAATAAGCATCAGCTATTTTAATTATGCCTATGAATGTCAGTTAACATTTGCTGCATTATAACTTTCTAGGCCTCATGTAGATGATATTTTAAGCTAGCGTATTTATCAGGCCCAACTACAAAATGATACAGAGATGAGAATATCTGAATTGAAAGTTACCTCAGAGATAATCTAGTGATCCAACAACCTCATTTTGCAGTAGAGCTCATTGATGACCAGAGACATTAATTGTTCACAGTCATAGGACTAATTATTGGCAGAGTTGAGGGTAAAGAACCTATCTAACTCCCAGTTTAGAGACTGATTTCAAATTCTCTGCAGATGAGTTTCATGGTCACAAATCCTCAAGTTGGATGGATAAATTAATAAACTCTCTATGCTCATCCACGGAGAAGGCAATGGCACCCCACTCCAGTACTCTCGCCTGGAAAATCCCATGGACAGAGGAGCCTGGTAGGCTCCAGTTCATGGGGTCGCTAAGAGTCGGGCATGACTGAATGACTTCACTTTCACTTTTCACTTTCATGCACTGGAGAAAGAAATGGCAACCCACTCCAGTATTCTTGCCTGGAGAATCACAGGGACAGAGGAGCCTAGTGGGCTGCCGTCTATGGGGTCGCACAGAGTTGGACACGACTGAAGCGACTTAGCAGCATGCTCATCCACGTTTTGAAAATCCAAAACACCCTGATAGTTTAAGATATATAAAAAATACTACATCATTAATCCAAGTATTTTGTGTCAGCAAATGGTAATAGCTTTTAACACAGAAGTGCTGCCATCTAGTGGTTACACAAGTTTCAATTTTATCTTTTTTATTTTTTAAAAATAAATAAATCTTTTTATCTTTCAAAAAGAGTTTATCATCTTTTTTAATAGTGTTTTTGTAAAAACTCTATGGGGGTGTCCCTGGTGACTCAGTGGTAAAGAATCTGCCTGCCAATGCTGGAGACCCAGGAGGTGCAGGTTCAATCCCTGGTCGGGAAGAACCCCTGGAGAAGAAAATGGCAACCCACTCTAGTATTCTTGCCTGGGAAATCCTACGGGCAGAGGAGCCTAGTGGGCCACAGTCCACAAGGTCGCAAAGAGTTGAATGTAACATAGTGACGAAACAACAACAACAACAAAGCTCCCTGATCTGGCTGGCCTCTATTGTTTCTAACTTTCTGGGCCCCTTGATTTTTTATTTTTAAAGCAATAAAGATATTTATTGTAATGCACTGCCAAGTAAACTTGCAGATGCCACTAACAAATAATAGAACATTTTTCTATAGCTCATTATTTCCATAAAACAAACCATTTTTCAAATATCATTTCTGAAACAGAATATAAACCCAACTATAAATAACCAAGGAAAAAAAAAAAAAAAAAAAAACCAGTGGCCATGAAACCCCAGAGCAGTGTGTGTCACTAAACTAGATGTTTTAAATGGCGCCTAGAAAGCTGGGGCCCATCTCCCAACGTGCTGTGTGGGAGAGTCCCCCCTCATATTTGTCCAAGTTCCCCTCATATCTGACCACTGGGAATGCAGATCACTTTCTCTCCAACAGAGCCTGGAGACTTTTGCCCTTATAATTCCATGTTGTGAAATCTAGGCTTTCGGTGCTGCAGAGTTTGTGAAATTTAATCAAGTTGTCTCAGGACCAATAAATGTCAATTTTTGTCATTTGTGATCACCTCCCAAGACTAACAAACTGTGAAGCACCCCCCTGGAACCCCGCCTCACTCCCACCCCTGGAACCAGGCTGAGCTCAGTCAAGTTTGGCTTTATTAGTATTGGTTCCAGAGGAAAGAAGAGTCTCAATCTGAGCAAGAACAGAGGACCAGGGACCAAAACCACCCAGGAATCACTGCCCTAAGCCCTGAGGACCTTGGTCTGGGTCTCAAGGAAGGGCTTAGATTTATCACAAGTCTTGTGTTTCATTAATGACTGCACATAATCGATCTCTCTTAGAGTCGCTGAGGGCTTCCCTGGTAGCTCAGCTGGTATAGAACCTGCCTACAATGCAGGAGACCTGGGTTCAATCCCTGGGTTGGGAAGATCCCCTGGGGAAGGGAACAGCTACCTATTCCAGTATTCTGGCCTGGAGAATTCCATGGACTATATAGTCCATGGTGTCACAAAGACTCGGACATGACTAAGCAACTTCACTTTCACTCAGAGTTGCTAAAAATCCTGGCCTTTTCCCCACATCTCTTTATAATATTCAAGTTGAACAAGGTTGGATTTTAGTTGTCAAAATAGAAAAAAGTTTCTTGGTTGCTAGCATTTTTCTTCTAAGGGTGTCAAATTCCTATAATCTAATGGCAGAGAAAATGTAGGTCTTATTTTGATGGCACATATAATCCCCAAAGAAAGACTCATGACTTTGCTAAGCTCATAAATAACAAATACATAATGCAAGAGAATTTTAAATTGCTATCTTTTGCAACACAAAACAAAGCTAATGGTGATTATATAACCATGGAGCAGGCAAGGAGCAGGCAACTTGGCAGAATATGGTTCTGTGTACAAGAGCAGAAAACCAAGCCCCAAGTCACCAGGGACAGCTCTTGGGAGTCAATCCTGAGCTCTTCTGCTCCCATCATTCAACCTCCAATCACTGGTGAGGGGACCTTTGTCATCACACCTGAGCTTGCTTTGAGAGACACTAAAGATGCAGCCACATGGACCTCTTTGTTAGACAAACTGCAGGAAAACTGAGAAGGGTGTAAGCTACCATCTTATTTAATACTCTGTCTATAGTGACTGAAAGGGAAAGTTCTCTCTTTCTTAAATGTAAAAAAAAACTTTTTCTTTTCCTCACCAGTTGTCTTTCAGACAATGTGGACTGTAGACCTGATCATGCATAAATATTAGTAATTATATAGAATTATATAGAACTTTATGAATATACAATCTGTAAGTAATTATCTCTCTGGCTTATGACACTACTACTCCTTTAGTTTTTTTTTTTATCCTCCTTTATTTACATTGTTAAAACAACAGAATGGGAAAGACTAGAGATCTCTTCAAGAAAATTAGAGATACCAAGGGAACATTTCATGCAAAGATGGGCTCGATAAAGGACAGAAATGGTATGGACCTAACAGAAGCAGAAGACATTAAGAAGAGGTGGCAAGAATACACAGAAGAACTGTACAAAAAGATCTTCATGACCAAGATATCACGATGGTGTGATCACTGACCTAGAGCCAGACATCCTGGAATGTGAAGTCAAGTTGGCCTTAGAAAGCATCACTACGAACAAAGCTAGTGGAGATGATGGAATTCCAGTTGAGTTATTTCAAATCCTGAAAGATGATGCTGTGAAAGTGCTGCACTCAATATGCCAGCAAATTTGGAAAACTCAGCAGTGGCCACAGGACTGGAAAAGGTCAGTTTTTCATTCCAATCTCAAAGAAAGGCAATGCTAAAGAATCCTCAAACTACCACACAATTGCACTCATTTCACACGCTAGTAAAGTAATGCTCAAAATTCTCCAAGCCAGGCTTCAGCAGTATGTGAACCATGAACTTCCTGATGTATAAGCTGGATTTAGAAAAGGCAGAGGAACCAGAGACCAAATTGCCAACATCTGCTGGATCATCAAAAAAGCAAGAGAGTGCCAGAAAAACATCTACTTCTGCTTTATGACTATGCCAAAGCCTTTGACTGTGTGGATCACAATAACGGTGGAAAATTCTGAAAGAGATGGGAATACCAGACCACCTGACCTGCCTCTTGAGAAACCTATATGCAGGTCAGGAAGCAACAGTTTAGAACTGGACATGGAACAACAGACTGGTTCCAAATAGGAAAAGGAGTACATCAAGTCTGTATATTGTCACCCTGTTTGTTTAACTTCTATGCAGAGTACATCATGAGAAACACTTGCTGGAAGAAGCACAAGCTGGAATCAAGATTCCCGGAAGAAATATCAATAACCTCAGATATGCAGATGACACCACTCTCATGCAGAAAGTGAAGAGGAACTAAAAAGCTCTTATGGGAAATAGATGGGGAAATAGTGGAAACAGTGTCAGACTTTATTTTGGGGGGCTCCAAAATCACTGCAGATGGTGACTGCAGCCATGAAATTAAAAGACGCTTACTCTTTGGAAGGAAAGTTATGACCAACCTAGATAGCATATTCAAAAGCAGAGACATTACTTTGTCAACAAAGGTCCGTCTAGTCAAGGCTATGGTTTTTCCAGTAGTTATGTATGGATGTGAGAGTTGGACTGTGAAGAAGGCTGAGCATCGAGAATTGGTGCTTTTGAACTGTGTATTGGAGAAGACTCTTGAGAGTCCCTTGGACTGCAAGGAGATCCAACCAGTCCATTCTAAAGGAGATCAGCCCTGGGTGTTCTTTGGAAGGAATGATGCTAAAGCTGAACTCTAGTACTTTGGCCACCTCATGCGAAGAGTTGACTCATTGGAAAAGACTCTGATGCTGAAAGGGATTGGGGGCAGGAGGAGAAGGGGACGACAGAGGATGAGATGGCTGGATGGAATCACTGACTCATGGACATGAGTTTGAGTGAGCTCCAGGAGTTGGTGATGGACAGGGAGGCCTGGCATGCTGCAATTCATGGGGTCGCAGAGTCAGACACGACTTGAGCGACTGAACTGAACTGAAACATTATTACTTTGTAGCATTTTAGAAGCAATAAAGTTTCAACAGAAGCTGTGTAATTTGTTCCTTGCACCAAAAATGTTTAGCATTACTGTACTTCCTGAACTCACAAATACTAATTTTCTTACAAATCAGATACTCTCAAAATTCTCACAGCTGTAATTCAGAGATTTAAAGGCTCTAATCAATATGTTCTTGCTATATGATTGATGATCCATAAGCCTCATAAAACTAGAAGTGAGAATTTAGTCTTTAAATGTTACTCGTAGACAATAAAACATTCCAACACACAATCCGGTGCTTGTAGTAAATGGTC
>NW_020867407.1:0-47214 GCF_003369695.1 Bos indicus x Bos taurus | reverse complement strand
TTGTCACTGGAGAAGGCACCACTTAAAATTGTACAACAAGCCTTACCCTGTTTACCCTGTTTCCCTTGTAACTTCCTCATAACCAGTCTCCCCACTGTTGTTGTCCAGTCGCTAAGTCACGTCCAGCTGTTTGCAATCCCGTGGACAGGAGTACGCCAGGCTTCCCCGTCCTTCACCACCTCCCTGCGTTCGCTCAAATGTCTGTCCATTGAGTCGGTGATGGTGTTTAAGCTGGAGTTCTAAGTCACCACACAGGGTTTCTCATTTTCCCTGGTGTTTGTCCCATGCATCCATGAAGCAGACATGTTAATCAACTTCTATTTCTTTCTCTCTTATTAGTCTGTCTTCTGTTATAGGGGCCTTTGCTGAGAACTAAGAAATAGAATTTTCCCCCCAACATGAAAACTCTGATTTCTCCTTCTCAAAGTAGACAAGACATTCTTAGAAAGGTACACATCTCACAGCACAGCCTTGACCCCCAGAGCACTTGTCCCATGTCTTCCCACATCAGAAGATGAAGCATGGTTTAATCTTCCTAACATGCATAAGTCATCCCGCAAATCATTTATTGGTGTCTTTCATCCTTAACATTTAACTTGGAAATACTTTCCAGAGATAGCTCTTTCTTTTATTTGCAGAAAAGATCTTCATTTTGGAACTTCTTACTCTCAGATGAACATTGTAAACTTTACCTTTCTGCCGGCTACACAATGTTGCTCTATGAAAATGTGTTTGCTTTCAATTTAGACATAAAACTTTTTTTCCAGGCCATACTTTCACCTCAATTGTGAACTTTATTAACTAAGACATTTCATCTCTTTCCAATTCTGAGTTTCAACCCTCACCTTCCACTCCCCCTCTTACTCCTCAGCCCTCTTTTTCCTGTGCTGTTTTAGGAAAAGGCAATTACCTCCCCATTATTCTCAGAGATGGGTGATCCATCTTGCGGGCTCATTATACCCTTTTGCTCATTAACTTCTTTTCCTTTTTTAGTAATTTCAATTATTATTACTAGAGAAGAGCTGGAGATAATTTATAACAACAATATTTTCCCTACATGTTATAGGAGAGAATGTCATTACTTTCCACCAAATTTTATTTTTCATCTTACTGGCATTGGAAACTGTTTTTCCGCTTACCTTGCTGTTCTTGGGGCCATGTGGCTCAATGCTGGTCAGTGGGGGGATGGTGGAGTGACATAAACCACTTCCAGGTCTGAATTTAAAATATATCATGAAGTCCCTGGCATCCCTCTCTTCCCTTTCTTCAATAATCCTGAAGGCTACATGCTCAGGCTATATCACAAGACGATGAAAATACAGACTTCATGGTTTCAGAAGGAGAGAAAGTTTCCACTGACCTACAATCTGATACCACTTTTGGTTGTGCCTAAGCCACTGAAGTTTCAAAGACCTGGGTTTCCATAACAATCCAGAATAATTCATCACTATATTCTATCTTATTCCAATTATTATTCACTCCTCCCATCCTCCCTCCAAAACATTCACAGATGGGGGAACCAGAGCTCAGTGGATGCCTGTAGTCTGCATAAAGCTAACATAACTAATAATGAGGCAGCCAGCCCCTGGGCCTCTCTACACCAAAGCCACCCTGTTTCTGGGGTTCTCAGTGTATACTTTCTGTTCTTTGTCATGTAGGAAAGAAAAAAAAATCTTTCCCCTCTACTCTACTCAGATCTCTGGGTGGGGGCACTGCAACTCAGACTGACAAAAGACAGACTGAGAGGAAAAAATCACAGAAGTTTATTAATGCTTGTGCATACAAATGGGAGAGCACCCGAGGATGAGGAACTCAAAGAGGTGGTTAGAACTTGGGCTTATATAATGTCAGCAAAAGAACAGAACATGTTTAGAGTTGTGACAAGACAAAGGAAAAGGACTTTGAGTTTCTAGGGCAGCAGATTGTAAGAAGGCACACATATGGGGAAACCACTGAAAGATACGGAGAGGGCAATGGCACCCCACTCCAGTACTCTTGCCTGGAAAATCCCATGGACGGAGGAGCCTGGAGGGCTGCAGTCCATGGGGTCGCTAAGAGTCAGACACGACTGAGCAACTTCCCTTTCACTTTTCACTTTCATGCTTTGGAGGAGGAAATGGCAACCCACTCCAGTGGTTCTCGCCTGGAGAATCCCAGGGACAGGGGAGCCTGGTGGGGTTGCAGAGTCGGACACGACTAAAGCGACTTAGCAGTAGCAGCAGCAGTAATGAAAGATAAGGGTCAGTCCAGTTTTATTGTGTAGATTCCTGTGGTGCCATTGCTGGCTAATAGGGTCTAGAGTTATCTCCAGTAGTGGAGGGAAGTGAGAACTCTTTACAAATGTCCTGCTTTTAGGTAAATAGAAGGGGGACAGACAGTTTTCTTCTATCAGTCTTCTCTCAATTGCCTTTCGCTCAAAATAGCCCTTATTCCAGAGTGGTGTATTTGGAGGTGGCATATTGTGGCAGCCTTCTGTAGTGATCTACAACTCTTCTTGGGTTGTTCATCCCAAAGCATCTTACACTTAATCTCTTCAGAATGGTCATTTGCTCCTAACCACCATTACTCTATTAAAAGCAAGGAAAAAGGGAACAGACACACTGTAGCTGTGGCCTGCTGAGGAATGATGGCAGACCTTTCTGATGTTTAGCTTATACAACCAAAACAGCCACACGTTTCATGCTTCCAGTCAAAAGGCGAAGCAAACAAAAAGCCTTGCATCACAGCAGATGCTATTATAAGGTAGGGCCAAAGCAAATGTTACCAGCTACTATGAAAAGGGGCTGAAGCAAATCACTGTAATTCAGTATTCTCCTGTGCCACGTGGTATGGAGCCTCTACACCATCTAGTCCTTTTGCAGCAACATTGACATTTATAAATAATGATACCTCCCCAAAGACACAGCAAACATAATTCTACATTCATGGGTATGTGTGTATATGCCCAGACTTCAGAGATAACTCTGCAAATGTTCAGAATTTGAGCAATTCAGTTGAGAATTTCAGCACCCACCTGGTTATCAGAGCCAGGAGTCCGAGTGCCATCCCTGCGTCATCCGTTTTCTGCACCCAACGCCAAGTCCAATCATTCTTCACCCCGACTTCAGTCCATCTTTAGTGTTGCTTCATCTCTAACCTGAATCAATGGAGAAGCCTCATAACTGGTCTGCCAGCTTCCACCTGAAATCTCCATTAGCCCAATCTCCTCAGCAAAAGTGATCTAAACAAACAAACAAACCACAAACCAGATCATTTCATCCCTCCACCTAAATCTTTAAAATGATTTTTTATTGTGCTTACAATAGAATCTAAACTCTTCTCTGTGGCCTCCAAGATTCTCCACGACCTGGGTCCTCACCCTGATATCTCTGGCCTCATCTCACAGAGGTCTCCCCTCTCCCCACTCTCTAATCATGTCCTTCCAACAGCTCCGCCTCACCTTTGCCTTGGGATTTGCTGTTGTCTCTGCCTGGAAAGCTTTTGATTTTTAGACATCGCCTCACCAGGGAGGCCACCCTGACCACCTACATGAAGAAGGTCCCTCCCCCAGTACTGTCTATTATAGCTTTCAATCTCTTCAGAAAACCCATCACAGTCTGCAGTGATCTTAGCCATCTTGTGTCTTCTTGCCTGTTCCCCCCCGCCCCCGCCCCGAGAACATTATGTCATTAAAGGTAAAATAATAAGCTAATATTTTCTTTGTGCCAAGCACTGTCTTAAGTGTTTTATATATGCAAGTTCAGCCTGACAAATAACTCTTCAAAACACTTTTTGTTTTTTAATATACAAACTTCATAGAATGTATGCATCTCTCAATACAGAATTTGTCTGTTTTAAGATGGTATAAAATTTTATATTTACATCTCAAAAAATGTAATATATTTTAGCAAAACAATGTGGTGGAATGTTTTCAGTTACCATCCAAAGTCAAGCAGTAGAACAGCAGGAATGATCGTAGACATTTTGAAAAGCACAGCAAGCACCCACAAAGCGGAGGTAGTCTTTGGACACTGCTGATGCTTCCATTGACCTCCGAGCATCATGCTCAGAATGAGTCATGCCCTGTCACTGGCGCTGGTCCTGAATGCATTTACCAGTGCTTTCCCCACTGAGCCATTGTGTTTTGCCCAGAACTGTGTAATGAGTGCGTCCCCAGTGGCTCAGCGGTAAAGAATCCACCTGCAATGCGGAAAACATGGGTTCAGTCTCTGGATCAGGAAGATCCTCTGGAGAAGGAAATGGCAACCCACTCCAATATTCTTGCCTGAGAAATCCCATGGACAGAGGAGCCTGGCAGGCTACAGTCCATGGGGTCACAAAAGAGTCACATATGACTTAGCAACTAAACAACAACAATATACAAAGAGTACCAGAAAAGTTGAGAAAGTTTGAAGAGAATGGTGGATAAGGAATTAAAGGAATAAAAATAGCATTAACAATGGAAGAGATGCTACTATACATAAAGCAACTGTTTTAATTTTCTGGTGATCAATGTTTTAAACATTTTGCTCCTTAATGTGACCATTGTTAATAATATCTAAGTGTGTCAAGGGGAAAAAAACATTTTCTATACTCTCTTAAGTGGTGTGTGTGTGTGTGTGTGTGTGCACACTCAGTTGCTCAGTCATGTCTGGACTTTGTGACCCCATGGACTATAGCCCACTAGGCTCCTCTGTCCATGTGATTTCCCAGGCCAGAATACTGGAGTGGGTTGCTATTTCCTACTCCAGGGGATCCTCCTGACCCAGGGAATCTTTGAATCTCTTGAATTTCTTCAAGGGAATTTCTTCAAGGAAATTTCTTGAATCTCCTGCATTGGCAGGTGTTCTCTAGGCACCTGCAAATTAAGCTAACAAAAGACAGACTAGTGAGAAAAGACAGATTTTTATACATGTATATGTGTGTGGGAGTTCACAGAAAATGTGACTCAAGGAGGTGGTTAGAATAGTTTGCATGCCTGCTCAGTGACTTCAATGGTGTCTGACTCTTTGCAACCCCATGGACTGTAGCCCACCAGGCTCCTCAGTCCATAGGATTCCCCAGGCAAGAGTACTGGAGTGGGTTGCCATACCCTCCTCCAGGGGATCTTCCCAATCCAGAGATCTAACTCTGCATCTCCTGCATGGCAGGCAGATTCTTTACTGCTGAGCCTCTCCCCAGGGCAGGTCCACATCTATCTAGTGCACCCACAGATCCCAAGGCCTGACAAGCCTCAGTCCAGAACAGATGATCAATTACTCGTCCCCAGTCAATGAATTTACAGATCAAAGGAAGCCAGAATATGTCACCCCAAAATATGCCTTTTTTTATATGTCTCTTTGACATCAAAATTATTTTGAGCTGAAGACATTTGTTGTTGTTTGATCAGTTAGTTGCTCAGTTATGTCCAACTCTTTGCAACCCCATGAACTGCAGCACATCAGGTCTCTCTGTTCTTCACTGTCTCCTGGAGTTTGCTCACACTCATGTCCATTGAGTTGGTGATGCCATCCAACCATCTGCTCTGTTGTCCCCTTCTCCTTTTGCCTTCAATCTTTCCCAAGATCCAGGTCCTTTCCAGTGAGTCAGCTCTTCACATCAGCTGGCCAAAGTATTGGAGCTTCAGCTTCAGCATCAGTCCTTCCAATGAATATTCAGGGTTGATCTCCTTTAGGATTTACTGTTTGATCACCTTGCTATCCAGTTCAGTTCAGTTCAGTTGCTCAGTTGTGTCCGACTCTTTGCAACCCCATGAATCGCAGCACACCAGGCCTCCCTGTCCAACACCAACTCCCAGAGTTCACTCAGACTCACGTCCATTGAGTCAGTGATGCCATCCAGCCATCTCATCCTCTGTCATCCCCTTCTCCTACTGCCCCCAATCCCTCCCCGCATCAGAGTCTTTTCCAATGAGTCAACTCTTCGCATGAGGTGGCCAAAGTACTGGAGTTTCAGCTTTAGCATCAGTCCTTCCAAAGAAACCCCAGGGCTGATTTCCTTTAGAATGGACTGGTTTGATCTGCTTGCAGTCCAAGGGACTCTCAAGAGTCTTCTCCAACACCACAGTTCAAAAGCATCAAGTCTTCGGCACTCAGTTTTCTTCACAGTCCAACTCTCACATCCATACATGACCACAGGAAAAACCATAGCCTTGACTAGATGGACCTTTGTTGGCAAAGTAATGTCTCTGCTTTTTAATATGCTGTCTAGGTTGGTCATAACTTTCCTTCCAAGGAGTAAGCGTCTTTTAATTTCATGGCTGCAGTCACTATCTGCAGTGATTTTGGAGCTTGCTATCCAAAGGACTCTCAAAAGTCTTCTCCAACACCACAATTTGAAGGTACCAGTTCTTCAGTGCTCAGTCTTCTTTATGGTCCAATACTTACATCCATACATGACTACTAGAAAAGCCATAGCTTTGACTATATGGACCTTTGTTAGAAAAGTGACATCTATGCTTTTTAATATGCTATCTAAGTTTGTCATAACTTTCTTTCCAAGGAGCAAGTGTCTTTTAATCTTATGGTTGCAGTCACCATCCACAGTGATTTTGGAGCTCAATAAAATAAAATCTGCCACTGTTTCCACTTTCTCACCTTCTATTTGCCATGAAGTGATGGGACCAGATCCCATGATCTTCATTTTTTGAATGTTGAGTTTTAAACCAGCTTTTTTACTCTCCTCTTTCACCTTCATCAGGAGGTTCTTTGGTTCTTCTTCACTTTCTGCCATTAGACGGGTATCATCTGCATATCTGAGGTTATTGATATTTCTCCAGGCAATCTTGATTTCAGCTTGTGCTTCAAGCAGCCTGGTATTTTGCACGATGTATTCTGCATAGAAGTTAAATAACCAGGATAACAATATACAGTCTTGATGTACTCCTTTCCTAATTTTGAACCAGTCTGTTGTTCCATGTCTGGTTCTAACTGTTGCTTCTTGACCTGCATACAGGTTTCTCAGGAGGCAGGTAAGGTGGTCTGCTATTCTCATCTTCTTAAAAATTTTCCAGTTTGTTGTGATCCACACTGTCAAAGGCTTTAGTGTAGTCAATGAAGCAGATTCTTTTCTGGAGTTCTCTTGCTTTTTCTATGATCCAATGAATGTTGGCAATTTGATCTCTGGCTCCTCTGCCTTTTCTAAACCCAGCTTGTACATCTGGAAGTTTTCAGTTCACATACTGTTGAAGCCTAGCTTGAAGGATTTTGAGCATAACCTTGCTAGTATGCAAAATGAGCACAATTGTCTGATAGTTTGAACATTCTTTGACACTGCCCTTCTTTGGGATTGGAATGAAAACTGACCTTTTCCAGTCCTTTGGCCACTGCTGAGCTTTCCAAATTTGCTGACATATTGAGCACAACACTTTAACAGCATCATCATTTAGGACTTTAAGTAGCTCACCTGGAATTCTAGCCGAACTATTTAAAATGAAGGCATTTAAGAAGCAGCAAATGCAGGAAAAGGTCTCTGAAACCTTCTCCTGTTCTGCATGAAGGCAGGATATAGATTCTCCATCTCTGAAGACAGACCCTTATCAGATGGCATAAGAGGAATCTGCAAACAACTCACTTCATTAAGTTTTCTATCATATATTTACCTTCCCACTGTTTGCCACCCTTGGAAACCTAAAACCACTTTCTTTTTCCAGTTATTTCTCTATAAATGTGTTCTTCTTTGTTGAAGGTAGTATGTAAACCAGAGTTCTAAGCCACCTCCTTCAGTTTCTCTTTCTTTGAGTTTCTCCCTTCTAGGAGACATACACATTAATAAACTTCTGTTTTTCTCTAGTTAATCTGCATTTTGTTACAAAGGCCCAACCAAAAATTTTGAAGGACAGAGGGACAAGAATTTTTTTCCTTCTCTTACAGATGAGGGTGTGTGTGTGTTAGTTGCTCAGTCGTGTCCGACTCTTTGCAACCCTACAGACTGCAGTCCACCAGGCTTCACTGTCCATGGGCTTTTCCAGGCAAGAACACTAGAGTGGGTTGCCATTTCCTTCTCCAAAAGGAACTACAGAAAGAAAGAAAGTGAAGTCGCTCAGTCATGTCCAACTCTTTGAGACCCCATGGACTATAGCCTACCGGGCTCCTCCATCCATGAAATTTTCCAGGTAAGAGTACTGGAGTGGGTTGCCATTTCCTTCTCCAGACAGAGGAGTAAATAGATGAATTAAAATATGCTAATTAAATTTTGCCATAATATGGTGGCTTAGTCGCTGCCGTGTCTGACTCTTGCGACCCCATGGACTGCAGCCAGCCAGGGTCCTCTGTCCATGGGATTTTCCCAGGGAAGAATACTGGAGTGGGTTGCCATTTCCTTCTCCAGGGGATCTTCCCAACCCAGAGATCAAACCTGGGCCTCCTGCATTGCAGGCAGATTGTTTACCATCTGAGCCACCAGGGAAGCCCCTTTGCCATAATATATGGTCTGAAATCTTTAAAACCATTCTTCAGAAACAATGATTAGATTGAAGAAAGTCAAAGAGATATGACAACTAAATGCAGTGGATGCTCCTGAATTGAAATCTTTTGCTCTGAAGGACACTGTTAGGGCAGCCTGTGAAATCTGAATGGTGACTCTGGATTAGATGGTATTATTCATGGGACTTAAAGCCCACCTGAATGACACAAAGATTACTTCAAGGTGGGAACATTTACCCTACAACCAACTGGAAAGAACTCTTATCTGAACTTCCCTTATCTAACACATGGCTTTATGAGAGTCAGCCCCTCTCCAAGGAGACTTCCAGTCAGAGACCTGACCTTGGGCACCAGGACGTTCCAAAAGATAGTGTAAACAAGCTTTATCCCAACCTTCCATCCTTTGAAGCCCCAATCACCACTACCACCCCCCTCACTAAGTTGATATGTAAACCCTTACCTCCAGCTGTTTAAGTTGCCTCTTCATCTGAAAGCTCCCACATGCATAAACAGACTTATCCTGTTAATCTGTCTATTGTGAGTTCATTCACAGACCACCCTCCCACCACCATTCAAATATAAAATAGTAAAAGAATATTTTCCTTTGGATATGATCTATCTCTGTTAAGTTCCTGATTTTGATGGTTGTCATATGGTTTGTAAGAGAATGTCCTTGTTTGTCTGGAGGAAACTTGGCTCCTATTAATATTTTGCCATGGTATCAATAGGAGTTAGGGTGGTTTTTGTTTTGTTGTGGTTTTGTAACAGGAGGGAAAGGGGCAGGACACAGCTTTTGAAAGAATGACATAGCCCAAGGACACAACATAAGCCAATTAGAGTCAAATGGGACCAAGACACGCAGACAAGACTAGACCTTGCTCTTCAATCAGCAAGTGAAATGACACACCCTGGGGTGCCATGGCAGTTTCAAGGCACTGTCAAAAGACCAAGGAGTGGGCAGTGGCCCAAATCCTGGAAGTCTCTACCCCTTCCCAAAAATACTTGAAATAATCCTCCCACTCATTAACATATGAAATTTCAGTTCAGTCGCTCAGTATCTGACTCTTTGTGACCCTATGGACTGCAGCACGCCAGGCCTCCCTGTCCATCACCAACTCCTGGAATTTTACTCAAACTCATGTCCATTGAGTTGGGGATGCCATCCAACCTTCTCATCCTCTATTGTCCCCTTCTCCTCCTGCCTTCAATCCTTCCCAGCATCAAGGTCTTTTCAAATGAGTCAGTTCTTTGCATGAGGTGGCCAAAGTATTGCAGTTTCAGCTTCAGCATCAGTCCTTCCAATGAATATTTAGGACTGATTTCCTTTAGGATGGACTGGTTGGATCTCCCTGCAGTCCAAGGGATTCTCAAGAGTCTTCTCCAACACCACAGTTCAAAAGCATCAATTCTTCGGCGTTCAGCTTTCTTCACAGTCCAACTCTCACATCCATACATGACCACTGGAAAAACCATTGCTTTGACTAGACAGACCTTTGTTGGCAAAGTAATGTCTCTGCTTTTTAATATGCTGTCTAGGTTGGTCATAACTTTTCTTCCAAAGAGCAAGCATCTTTTAATTTTATGGCTACAATCACCATCTGCAGTGATTTTGGAGCCCCAAAAAATAAAGTCTGATACTGTTTCCACTGTTTTCCCATCTATTTGCCGTGAAGTGATGGGACCAGATGCCATGATCTTAGTTTTCTGAACGTTGAGCTTTAAGTCAACTTTTTCACTCTCCTCTTTCACTTTCATCAAGAGGCTCTTTAGTTCTTCTTCAGTTTCTACTATATGAAATTACCCAGCCTATAAAAACTGACCTCACCACATTCCACAGACATACTCTCCCTGTGCGATGGCCCACATTCTGTCTGTGGAGTGTGATTCTCTCTGTATCTGAATAAATCCACTTCTTACCTATCACTTTGTCTCCCACTGAATTCTTTCTGTGTTGAGACATCAAGAACCTGAGCTTTATTAGGCCCTGAAACCAGGTACCATGGGTTTTGGCTGGGTTCAAGTCCAAGCCACGTAGGTTCAAGTCCCAAACTGGGTTTTGACTGGTTTCAAGTCCCAGCACATAGGTTCAAGTCCCAATCTGAGGTAAATGGTTTCAGCTTGGTTATTTTTTTAAAGTTATGAGATGAATAAAATCTGTACTCCCTTACAAGGGAAATGAAAAAGTCATAGGGCAGCAGAGGGGTGAGGGCTTATATACCCTAACCCTAACTCTAATGGCCGCTTATAGCAAGGCTACAGCCGTACCCGTCAACACAGACCAGAGTTAGTGGAACCAAGGGAACTGCTGCCAGGCTCAGACTCCCCTGAAGGCCAGGTAAATGAATCAGGAGAGGCACAATGGGCAGAAATTTGAGTGATTCTTACTCTTTTTTTTGGCTATGCCCACTTCCCTGATATCTCAGTTGGTAAAGAATCCACGAATGTGGGAGACACGAGTTCGATACCTGGGTTGGGAAGATCCCCTGGAGAAGGGAAAGGCTACCCACTCCAGTATTCTGGCCTGGAGAATTCCAGGGACTGTATAGTCCACGGGGTCGCAAAGAGTCGGACATGACTGAGCGACTTTCACTTTCAGCAGTGAAGCACGGAGTCCTAACCACTGCCCCACCAAGGAATTCCCTGAGTGATCCTTACTCTTACGGCCATTTGACTGCCTCACATACCCCCGCCCTCCTGCAGATGATTACCATCACCTTGTGTATCCCTCTAGAGCCCACCTGGGTTCCCCAGAGTGAGACTAAGGGCAACACAGGGCTGAAGGAATGGGTTCAGAACATGCTGCCCCCAAATATGCCAATTTGACATTTTGATTATTTTTGAGCTAAAGGCACTTGAAAAGCAACAGGTGTAAGAAAGACTCCCTGATTTACTGTTTCCTTCTTGAGGACAGGAGACAGAACTCCTGTATGGAACATATCCTGCCTGAACCTGGAGGAAGAGAACATTCTTTTCTTCAGAGATGGCAAGTACAGGCGAAGAAGTATTGGAACAAAGAAACCTTGTTAAAATAACCCTTATCTTCCTTTAGTCTCCTCGTATAGTTACTTTCTCATAATTACTACTCTCTGCTCAACCTAGTACATAAAACACTTAGGCTTCACTGCCTTGGTGGTTTTCATTTCCCTGTGAAGGCTCCCACACATACATAAAGACAAAATTTGGATGCTTTTCTCCTATTAATGTTTTGCTAAGTGCTAAGTCGCCTCAGCTGTGTCCGACTCTTTGCGATACCATTGGCTGTAGCCTGCCAGGCTCATCTGTTCATGGTATTCTCCAGGTAAGAATACTGGAGTGGGTTGCCATGCCCTCCCCCAGGGGATCTTCCCGACACAGGAATCAAACCCATGTCTCTTATGTCTCCTGCATTGGCAAGCAGCTTCTTTACCACTAGAGCCACCTGGGAAGCCCAACTTAATTTTCAGACCCAGCCAGAGTCACTAAGAGGGTAAAGGAAAATTTTTGCCTCTTCAACAAACCTAATAAAGTCCATGGAAGTTGGCAGGGGGCTGGGGACAGGGGAGAGGGTGCTCTGAAAATGGTGGCCACCAAAACAGAATTTTCCTTTTCTTTTTCAGAAGATTTGCTATCTTACAGGTACCTGGGTTTTTCTCAACATCAACTGACCACATTTGTAACATGGCCTGTCTCCTGTGACCAGTAACTTGATTTGAGGAACAGCTTAGATTCCTGGCTCTCTGATTCCCATGCTGACACAAAGATAGATGCGATCAGTCTCAGAGACTTATTTTAATTCACTTCCATATATTAATTTGATACAAATGAATGATTAACTCCTCCACTGTATGTTTGTTCTCCTAATGTTTCCCTCTGCCACCTGGGTATCTGGGTGATTCCCACAGATGAGTGAGGGTGATTCTTAGCTGGAATATACATAAACAGCCAGTGGGGCTTCTAGTTCCTCCTTCACCTCTAGTACCAGCCATAACAGCCTCTGTTTATGTTCTATTTGTTGAGTATCACTTTAGGCTTTATTTTCACTGTGTGGAGGATTTTATTACCCTGGTTTGACCCAGTTATTGCACCCATTTAATTATACTGCCTAACTTTCTTGTTTGGAGAAATCTCTCCAAATCTTAAGTCATTTTAGAGTGCAATCAGGCCAGTTCCCAAAAATTTACCCTTCACCACTTGAAAATTTTATTTAAAATGAGCATGGTTGTAAAAGAAAAAAAATTATTGGAGGAAAATACATCAAAATATGTTTTCTTTTTAATTTTCTATATGAGTTTATGTAATATTCATAATGAGAAAATGCAATTACATTGTTAAATAAATTGAGCCTAGAACATTTTCTTTCTTTTTAAAAAACTTTATACATATCTTTCAGTTCAGTTCAGTTGCTCAGTCGTGTCCGACTCTTTGCGACCCCATGAATCGCAGCACTCCAGGCCTCCCTGTCCATCACCATCTCCCAGAGTTCATTCAAAGTCACGTCCATCGAGTCGGTGATGCCATCCAGTCATCTCATCCTCTGTTGTCCCCTTTTCCTCCTGCCCTCAATCCCTCCCAGCATCAGAGTCTTTTCCAATGAGTCAACTCTTCTCATGAGGTGGTCAAAGTACTGGAGTTTCAGCTTTAGCATCATTCCTTCCAAAGAACACCCAGGGCTGATCTCTTTCAGAATGGACTGGTTGGATCTCCTTGTAGTCCAAGGGACTCTCAAGAGTCTTCTCCAACACCACAGTTCTTTAAAGTAAAGATAAGAATAAGATAGCCCTGGTTTGACACAATATTTTCCCCCCAAAATAACTATAAGAACTGACGCAAATCTCATTTCCAGCTGACTCTCACTGATTAATGATGTGGTTGCACTGAAAACTGTGTGGATCACAATAAACTGTGGAAGATTCTGAAAGAGATGGGAATACCAGATCACCTGACCTGCCTCTGAGAAACCTGTATGCAGGTCAGGAAGCAACAGTTAGAACTGGACATGGAACAACAGACTGGTTCCAAATAGGAAAAGGAGTACGTCAAGGCTGTATATTGTCACCCTGCTTATTTAACTTCTATGCAGAGTACATCATGAGAAACGCTGGGCTGGAGGAAACACAAGCTGGAATCAAGATTGCCGGGAGAAATATCAATAACCTCAGATATGCAGATGACACCACCCTTATGGCAGAAAGTGAAGAGGAACTCAAAAGCCTCTTGATCAAAGTGAAAGAGGAGAGTGAAAAAGTTGGCTTAAAGCTCAACATTCAGAAAACTAAAATCATGGCATGAAGTGGTCCCATCACTTCATGGCAAATAGATGGGGAAACAGTGGAAACAGTGACAGACTTTATTTTTCTGGGCTCCAAAAACACTGCAGATGGTGACTGCAGCCATGAAATTAAAAGACTCTTACTCCTTGTTAGGAAAGTTATGACCAACCTAGACAGCATATTTGGAAAAGGCAATGGCCTTCAGTGTTCTTGCCTGGAGAAGCCCAGGGATGGAGGAGCCTGGTGGGCTGCCGTCTATGGGGTCACACAGAGTCAGACACGACTGAAGTGACTTAGCAGCAGCAGCAGACAGCATATTATAAAGCAGAGACATTACTTTGTCAACAAAGGTCCATCTAGTCAAGGCTATGGTTTTTCCAGTAGTCATGTATGGATGTAAGAGTTGGACTATAAAGAAAGCTGAGCACTGAAGAATTGATGCTTTTGAACTGTGGTATTGGAGGAGACTCTTGAGAGTCCCTTGGACTGCAAGGAGACCCAGCCAGTCCATCCTAAAGGAGATCAGTCCTGGATGTTCACTGGAGGGATTGATGTTGAAGCTGAAACTCCAATATTTTGGCCACCTGATGCGAAGAGCTAACTCATTGGAAAAGACCCTGATGCTGGGAATGATTGAGGGCAGGAGGAGAAGGGGACAACAGAGGATGAGATGGTTGGATGGCATCACCGACTCAATGGACATAAGTTTAGGTAAACTCCGGGAGTTGGTGATGGACAGGGAGGCCTGGCATGCTGCGGTTCATGGGGTCTCAAAGAGTTGGACATGACTGAGCGACTGAACTGATTGACACTGCACTGAAAAAAATTCTCTCACTAAAATGATGTTTTAAAAAGTTAAATAAGAAAGAATAATCTCACAAAACTACGATAAGGTAGCATCTCACACCAGTCAGAATGGCTATCATTAAAAAGTATACAAATAATAAATGCTGGAAAGGGTGTAGAGAAAAAGGAACCCTCCTAACACTGTTGGTGGAAGCGTTAAGTTGGTGCAACCACTTCAGAAAACAGTGTGGAGGTTCCTCAGGAAACTGAAAACAGAATTACTCTATGATCCAGCAGTCCCACTCCTAGGCATATATCCAGACAAAACTATAATTCAAAAAGATATATGCACCCCTAAGTTGATAGCAACACTAGTCATGACAGCCAAGACATGGAAACAACCAAAATGTCCATTGACAGGTGAATGGCTAAAGATGTGGTACACATGTACAATAGAATACTATTTAACCATTTACAAAAGAATGGAATAATGCCATTTGCAGCAACATGAATGCAACTAGAGCTTATCATACTAAGTGAAGGCAGAAAGAGGAAGACAAATGCCATATGATATCACTTTTATGTAGAATCTAAAATATGACACAAATGAAACCATCTATGAAACAGAAACAGGATCATGGACATAGAGAACACCCTGTGGTTGCCGAGGGGAAGGGGGTTGAGGGAGGAATGGAATAAGAGGTTGGTGTTAGCACATGTAAGCTTTTATGTATAGAAAGGATAACAAGGTTCTATATAACACAGAGAACTGTATTCAATATCTTATGATAAACCACAATGGAAAAGAAGATTTAAAAAGAATATATATGTGTGTGTGTGTGTATAACTGAATCATTTTGCTGTTCAGCAAAAATTAACACAACATTATAAATATTTCAATCTTTAAAATTGGGGGAAAAAGAAACATCTCAGTAGTGAACATGTTGTACTTTTAAAAGTTGTGCGTGCTGGGATGACCCAGAGGGATGGGATTGGGTGGGAGGGAGGTGGGAGGGGGGTTCAGGATATGGAACACATGTACACCCATGGTGGATTCATGTCAATGTATGGCAAAACCAATACAATATTATAAAGTAAAAAAAATTAATTAATTAATTAAAAAAATAAAAGTTGTGCATGTACTCAAAACAATGAATAATATAATTCTATTAATAAGGGAATCATTTATCTCTCCATCCATTCATTCAACAGTCATCCAATTCCTGAGCCCCCTGAAGTCTTGGGGATGTAGTGGTGAAGGAGACAGGCCTATCTGGCATTCTGAAGCTAGAGCCTGGTGAGGAATGACGGCAATGAAACAGGCCATCAGCAGTAATCAACCTGTGGGCCTGGAACCCAGAGAGTAGAGACAGGGGCAGCTAGAATCTTTGAGTGATGTCCCAATGAGTTTACTTAAATTCCAGATTAAGACTTTTTTTAAAGATGCAAATTCCTGGGTAATTCTTTTTGGCCCACCCCTCAGCTGGGGGGAGCATGGCTCCCAGCTTTGGATGAAGCCCTTCCATCACAGCTCCTACTACTGGATATTGACATTACCTGACCCCTTCACCACCACACACACCCCAAGAGCTGATTCAATTCACCTACTCATCTTGGTATGCAGCTCAGGCCCTAGCCCAAATAATACATTTAATAAATGTTGAATGAATGGTTTGCTGGTAACAGGACTGCAGGTCCTTACTTTTTATCAGGGTACATAAGAATCACTTTATGAATCTAAGTAATGATGAACTCATGAAAATTATTATTCGTTACTGGTGGAGAGAGAGGTGAGGAGCTTAAAAGTATTATTTTTTAAGTGCAAAGTGTAAAATAGCTAACATTTATGTAATCTTGTGAGTGCTTCTCCTGATCTTATCCAGATGTGGCTATAAAGGTGATGGGAGATGATCCAGGCCAAGGGCCACTATGCATTCCACACCCGCATGCATGGGAGGGCAACATGTATCAACCCTGGTGAGTTTTCCAACTTGTCTGCTCCCTTAATCTGCTCTGTGAGTCTCAACATTCTAGTCCCTTCTTCCAAGCTGTACCCCAGCCTCTGAGGACAAGCCACCCATGACACATTTCTTCCTGGACTTTGTGTGATGGGGAAGCCAAAGAAGGATGGAAAGAGTTTGTGGGGGAGAAACCAAACAGTCTTCCTTCTACCTTTCCAGGTTCTCCAGCTGGAGCTTTGTAAATTAGACTGACCAAAAACAGATTAACAAGAGAAAACCAAAAACAGAAGTTTGTGAACATGTGCTTCATCTATACACATGGGAACAGTCAACAATGAGTAACTCAAAGTGCTGATTAGAACTTGGGCTTATATAGCATCTTAATAAAAGAACAATACATTTTAGAGCAGTGACAAGACAAAGGAAAAGGACCTTGAGTTTTTAGGGGTGGTAAATTGCAGGAAGGCAAACATACGGGGAAAGTAATGTTAGATGAGTGCTAGTATTAGCAATGGAGAAGGCAATGGCACCCCACTCCAGTACTCTTGCCTGGAAGATCCCATGGATGGAGGAGCCTGGTAGGCTGCAGTCCATGGGGTTGCTAGAGTCAGACACGACTGAGCGACTTCACTTTCACTTTTCACTTTCATGCATTGGAGAAGGAAATGGCAACCCACTCCAGTATTCTTGCCTGGAGAATCCCAGAGACGGGGGAGCCTGGTGGGCTGCCGTCTATGGGGTCGCACAGAGTCAGACACGACTGAAACGACTTAGCAGCAGCAGCATTAGCAAGGTTTGTTATGGAGATTCCTTGGGTGCCGACCCTGGGTTGATTGGGCTCTAGAGTTGTCTCAGGTGATCAACTTCTGTCCTTCATGGTAAATGTCCTGCATTTAGGCAAATAGGAAGAGGCCAGAGAACTTTTCCTGCATCTGTTTCTTCTCAACTGCCTTCAACTCAAACTATCCTTTATGCCATAGTGGTACAGCTAGGGGTGGCATACTCTGTTACCCTTCAAGTTCAAAAAGACTTAGTCAGTCTACAACCTGAGACTCCAGAGGAGGAATGGAAGGAATGTAGTAGCCACGGAGAGACACCTGAGAGTGTGGATTATAGCAGAGTTTGAGGAGGAAAGGAGAGAGACGTGGGAAAGAATGCTGGGAATTATAACTTAGACTTCCTTAGATGTCCTTTAAGAGACCAGAATAAAGAAAGCAATTTCCTATTTCTCTATCCACCTGTCCTAGTCCATTTGGGCTGCTGCAACCAAAAACAAAACAATACAAATACCAAGTCACAAGGGTGGTTTGCAAAGAGCAGAAATTCACTGCTCACAGTTTTGGAGCCTGGAGGTCAGAGACCAGAGTGCCAGCATGGTCAGGTGAGGCCTTCCTCCAGATCAGATCTCAGATTTCTTGCTGCATCCTCCCAGGGTAGAAGGGGCTAGGGAGCTCTGTGAGGTATTCTTTATAAGAGCATTAATCCCACCCAAGGGCTCCACCCTCATGACCTAAGCACCTCTGAAAGGACCCACCTCCTAATGTCATCACCTCTAGGGGTCAGGATTTCAAAACATTAAATGTGGTGTTCAGGGGAGGCAAACATATCTGTCTACTTTGCCTTTTGGAACAGTACTTATTTAAATATTTCCAGGACTGAGTGATGAGGTCATAGTGTACCTATTAGTCTATGCTTGGTTCTGATGAGAACTAATGAGCGTCTTACACTCAGTTTATCCAGCACTGAACTCCTGACCCTCCCCTGTAAACTGCACTACCCACAGCCCACTCCTTCTTAGCTGGTGGCAACTCCATCCTTCCAGATACCCAGGCCAAACTCTTAGTGTCCTCCATGGCTCCTTTCCCCTCATTCCAGTACCCAATCTATCAGGAAATCCTCTAGGCTCTACCTTCCAAATACCTCCAGAACCTGACCACTTGCCTGGACCATGGCTCCTCCCAGTCAGAGCATCTGTCATCCTAGGTGACAGCAAGGGCTCCCAACTGGTGTCCCCGCTTCTCCCCTCACCTTCCTACAACCTATTCTCAGCAGAGCAGCCAGAATGATCCTTATATACTTTCTAACAAGATACAAAATAATTCAGCTCATTTATCTCCAATGCTTAAAATGCTGAAATGGATTTCCTTTCTGTTAAGACAAAAGCGAAAACCCTTTTAAAGGCCTAGAAGGATGTGTTCTGCCACACTCACTTCACCTGCTCTTCTCTGTTTGGAGAACTCCCCTGCAGCCACAATGTCCTCTTCGCTCTTCTGCATGCTTACTGGGCACACCCCAGCTAAAGGACTTGCTCTCTCTGCTGAAACACTGGTCTCTACAGCCACAAGGCTAACTTCCTCCACTCCTTCAAATCTTTGCTCAGATATCACCTTCTTAATGAGACCTACCCCTATCAAACTGCAATTTCATCACCTCCACTAGCTTTGTTTGTAGTGATGCTTCCTCAGGCCCACTTGAGTTCACATTCCAGGATGTCTGGCTCTAGGTCAGTGATCACACCATCATCATTATCTGGGTCATGAAGATCTTTTTTGTACAGTTCTGTGTATTCTTGCCACCTCTTCTTGATATCTTTTGCTTCTGTTAGGTCCATACCATTTCTGTCCTTTATCAAGCCCATCTTTGCATGAAATGTTCCCTTGGTATCTCTAATTTTCTTGAAGAGATCTCTATCCTTTCCTGTTCTGTTGTTTTCCTCTATTTCTTTGCATTGATCGCTGAAGAAGGCTTTCTTATCTCTTCTTGCTATTCTTTGGAACTCTGCATTCAGATGCTTATATCTTTCCTTTTCTCCTTTGCTTTTCGCTTCTCTTCTTTTCACAGCTATTTATAAGGCCTCCCTAGACAGCCATTTTGCTTTTTTGCATTTCTTTTCCATGGGGATGGTCTTGATCCCTGTCTCCTGTACAATGTCACGAACCTCTATCAGATCTAGTCCCCTAAATCTATTTCTCACTTCCACTGTATAATCATAAGGGATTTGATTTAGGTCATACCTGAATGGTCTAGTGGTTTTCCCTACTTTCTTCAACTTAAGTCTGAATTTGGCAATAAGGAGTTCATGATCTGAGCCACAGTCAGCCCCCAGTCTTGTTTTTGCTGACTGTATACAGCTTCTCCATCTTTGGCTGCAAAAAAATATAATCAATCTGATTTCGGTGTTGACCATCTGGTGATGTCCATGTGTAGAGTCTTCTCTTGTGTTGTTGGAAGAGGGTGTTTGCTATGACCAGTGCGTTTTCTTGGCAAAACTCTATTAGCCTTTGCCCTGCTTCATTCTGTATTCCAACGCCAAATTTGCCTGTTACCCCAGGTGTTTCTTGACTTCCTACTTTTGCATTCCAGTCCCCTATAATGAAAAGGACATCTTTTTTGGGTGTTAGTTCTAAAAGGTCTTGTAGGTCTTCATAGAACCGTTCAACTTCAGCTTCTTCAGTGTTACTGATTGGGGCATAGACTTGGATTACTGTGATATTGAATGGTTTGTCTTGGAAACGAACAGAGATCATTCTGTCATTTTTGAGATTGCATCCAAGTACTGCATTTTGGACTCTTTTGTTGACCATGATGGCTACTCCATTTCTTCCAAGGGATTCCTGCCCGCAGTACTAGATATAATGGTCATCTGAGTTAAATTCACCCATTCCAGTCCATTTTAGTTCTCTGATTCCTAGAATGTTGACGTTCACTCTTGCCATCTCCTGTTTGACCACTTCCAATTTGCCTTGATTCATAGACCTAACATTACAGGTTCCTATGCAATATTGCTCTTTGCAGCATTGGATCTTGCTTCTATCACCAGTCACGTCCACAACTGGGTATTGTTTTTGCTTTGGCTCCATCCCTTCATTCTTTCTGGAGTTAGCATGATCTGCAGTAGCATATTGGGCACCTACCAACCTGGGGAGTTCCTCTTTCAGTATCCTATCATCTTGCCTTTTCATTGAAGTGGTTTGCGATTCCCTTCTCCAGTGGACCACATTCTGTCAGGAATGCCAGTTGAGCTATTTCAAATCCTGAAAGATGATGCTGTGAAAGTGCTGCACTCACTATACCAGCAAATTTGGAAAACTCAGCAGTGGCCACAGGACTGGAAAAGGTCAGTTTTCATTCTAATCCCAAAGAAAGGCAATGCCAAAGACTGCTCAAACTACAGCACAATTGTACTCATCTCACATGCTAGTAAAGTAATGCTCAAAATTCTCCAAGCCAGGCTTCAGCAATATGTGAACTGTGAACTTCCTGATGTTCAAGCTGGTTTTAGAAAAAGCAGATGAACCAGAGATCAAATTGCCAACATCCACTGGATCATGGAAAAAGCAAGAAAGTTCCAGAAAAACATCTATTTCTGCTTTATTGACTATGCCAAAGCCTTTGACTGTATGGATCACAATAAACAGTGGAAAATTCTGAAAGAGATGGGAATACCAGACCACCTGACCTGCCTCTTGAGAAACCTATATGCAGGTCAGGAAGCTATAGTTAGAACTGTACATGGAACAACAGACTGGTTTCAAATAGGAAAAGGAGTACGTCAAGGCTGTATATTGTCACCCTGCTTATTTAACTTCTATGCATTATGTATTCTAGAGTACATCATGAGAAACGCTGGGCTGGAAGAAGCACAAGCTGGAATCAAGATTGCTGGGAGAAATATCAATAACCTCAGATATGCAGATGACACCACCCTTATGGCAGAAAGTGAAGAGGAACTCAAAAGCCTCTGGATGAAAGTGAAAGAGGAGAGTGAAAAAGTTGGTTTAAAGCTCAACATTCAGAAAACTAAGATCGTGGCATCTGGCCCCATCACTTCATGGGAAATAGATGGGGAAACAGTGGAAACAGTGTCAGAATTTATTTTGGGGGGCTCCAAAATCACTGCAGATGGTGACTGCAGCCATGAAATTAAAAGACACTTACTCCTTGGAAGGAAAGTTATGACCAACCTAGATAGCATATTCAAAAGCAGAGACATTACTTTGCCAACAAATGTCCATCTAATCAAGGCTATGGTTTTTCCAGTGGTCATGTACGGATGTGAGAGTTGGATTGTGAAGAAAACTGAGCGCCGAAGAATTGATGCTTTTGAACTGTGGTGTTGGAGAAGACTCTTGAGAGTCCCTTGGACTGCAAGGAGATCCAACCAGTCCATTCTAAAGGAGATCAGTCCTGGGTGTGATGCTAAAGGACTGATGCTAAAGCTGAAACTCCAGTACTTTGGCCACCTCATGCAAAGAGTTGACTCATGGAAAAGACTCTGATGCTGGGAGGGATTGGGGGCAGGAGGAGAAGGGGACGACGGAGGATGAGATGGCTGGGTGGCATCACCGACTTGATGGATGTGAGTTTGAGTGAACTCTGGGAGTTGGTGATGGACAGGGAGGCCTGGCATGCTGTAATACATGGGGTCACAAAGAGTCGAACACAACTGAGCAACTAAACTGAACTGACCCTTATAAAAAAAAAAAAAAAAAATTACAGCTCTGCCCCAGGCCCCAAATACTTGATCCACTTACCCTGCTTTTTTGTTTTCAGAATTTATCACCTTATCTCTGATGCTGTTTAGCCTGACTGGATTGTAAAGTCCATGAGTCCATGAGGATGGATGTCTTTGTTTTGATCCCTATTATTCCTATCATTTGTAAAAGTGAATAGTGCAGAGCAACAGTTCAGTAAGTATTTGCTGAATGAATGAAAGGAATCCATTTGTACCAACCAGCAATCAAGCATGGCTCCTAGACTAGGGGACCTGTGTCTGTGCCAGACACAGCCCTCATGTGCTAGGGAGTGAGCCTTGTCCTTATTGACAGATACAGGCTGAGGTTCATAGTCAAGCTCCAGGGACTGAACCATCTGGCACAGAGACTTTTGTCTTCATTACTAATCTGCTTTGCTGCAGGACAAAGGCAAGGACATTAATGTTGACACAATTCAAAGACAACTTCTATGGTATCTATGGAGCATAGGCTCCATTTTGTTCAAGGCTAGACATGTAGCAGGCCCAGGGGGCCAGGCCAGATGAGTGCATCTGGATGGTTTCAACTAAAATCTTGCATGTATGTGATACATTTCCATATGGATACACTTGATACTCCTTTCAGAAGGTGCAAGTGGCAGACTAATTGGTCTCAAACACAATATCTGGCCTCTCTAAGCAAGGTGGAAAGGGAAGCCAGAGGGAGACTCACCGGTCTCTTTATCTCCTCCAAAGAGAAATAGTTACCTCCTCACCATTACGTTAAGAACATTCAATGCTTGTTCCCTTCGTCAAGTACCAGACACGTGCAAATGATCTAGAGCTTCAGTCACAGGTTCTCACCAGTGAGCTGAAACCTAGTCCTGCAAGGCAGCTCCGTGAGATACCATGAACAACATGTATCAATGAGCCCTGGGGGGAGGAAGGTGGTGTGATACACATAAATAAGAAAATCGCTCTTTTTCAAGCTAGTTAAGTGTATGGATTGAACTGTGTAAATTGTATGGGTCCTAAAATTTTAGCAAAGTAAGGTGAGGCAGAATTACCATATTAACTACACATTGAAATGTAATTTCATTTAAAAAAACTATTTATTTTTATTTTGGACCCTGCTGGGTCTTCACTGTGGCATAGGCTTTCTCTAGTTGTGGCGAACGGAGGCTAATGACCCCATTATAACCTGATCATCTCTGTTAAGACTTTATCTCCACATGCTCACATTCTCAGGTGGGAGGGGGGTTTAAGAGTTCAGCATATGAATTTGGAGGGGGGCACACAATTGGTGATGGTGTCCAACTATTGCGACCCCATGGACTGTAGCCATCAGGCTCCTCTGAGTCGCAACCGTCTGGGTTCATCACAAGAGTCAGACATGACTTAGCGACTAAACCAGCACCACCAAATATGTGACCCCCCAAATTCACATGCTAAACTCTTAATCCCCTTCCCACCTGAGAATGTGATCATTTGGAGACAGAGTCTTAACAGAGATGATCAAGTTAAAATGAGGCCATTAGTGTGGGCCCTGTCCAATATGACTGGGGTCCTTAGAAAAGGGAAAATTTGGACAAAGACATACACAGAGGGACGAGGATGTGAAGAGATATAGGGAGGAGGTGGCCATCCACAAGACAAGGAGAGAGACCTTTGACCAGATCCCTTCCTCCCAGCCCCCAGAGGGCACCAACCCTGCTGACACCTTGATCTCAGACTTCCGGCCTCCAGAGCTGTTGTTGCAGAAGTCACCCAGTTGTGGTCCTTTGTTATGGGAGCCCTGGCAGACTAACACCACAAGAAATTCCATTACAGGATCTCCCTGATGGTTTGGTGGTTAAGAATCTGCCTGCCAAAGCAGAGGGAGCAGGTTCAGTCCCTGGTCTGGGAAGACCCCACAGGCCACAGGGCAACTGAGCCCATGAGCCACAACTACTGAGCCCCTGCTCTAGAATCCAGGCTTCTAGAAAGTAGTTCCCATTTGCTGCAACTAGAGAAAGCCCACGCCACAACGAAGACCCAGCAGAGTCCAAAATAAAAATTTAAAAATAACTTTTTAAAAATATAATTACCTTTCAATGTGTAGTTAATATGGTAATTCTGCCTCATTTTACTTTTCTAATATTTTAGAACTGGCTGTGATCTGATCATTTAAGTATGTAGTGCTGGGCAATGGGTACCACCAAATCACCCATATGTATTCAGTGTTTATATGTTACACAAAACTATTCACTACAGAGGTGGATGGTGTTAACTTTGGTTGCCTTTACCTGCTCTTTATTTCTCTTCCATCCAGGGTCCTCACAGGAAACTTGAAAAACTCTTCCCCGGTGTCAACACCTTCGACCCCTCCCCAAGGCAAATATTCAGTCACCTCCCAAGAATACGCTTGGTTAGTGATTTCTTTTGGCGAAACCTGATTGCTCTTTTTCTCGATTCTCTCTGAATCATCAATTCATGCCTTTCAGGCGGGCCTTCCACAGCCCTTTCCATGGCAGATTTAGTGGCCCTCTCCATCTTCCTTTTGCACGATTTAATCTGCTGCATTTTAATTGGGTAATAAAACTCTGTGTGCCACCCAGCAAAATTCCAGAGCAAGCAATCACCAGGGACATTCTCTCAGCAGCCAGTTTCTAATTATTTATTCAGGCCCAAAGCCTAATTCCACCCCTGAGTGCAGTGAATCTGAGCTGCTGCACTCCCAGTAGAGGGGGGAGGGGGTGGGGCAGGCAATGCTGGGGATCCCCAACCAGCACATCCCTGGACAGCAGACTGTCTCTGAGGCAAGATGGCCTGAGTACCTGAGAAAATCCCCTACTCTGCTGTCACAGCAGATGGGAGAACTGCCCTGGGGCGTCTGCTTTGTCAGCATCCCCACCCCCGCACCCCACATTGCTCAGGAATGAGACTGCCACAACCCATAAGGAGGTGTCCCCAACACCTAAAGAAAAACACAGGACTAGTCAACTCGTGGTGTCACAGTGTCAGCATAACTGGATAGCCATGTGGAAGCAAACTGACACAGAATAAATTCTGTATAAACAAAAACACTGAAAGACAACAGAATACCTATCCTAAAATATAACCCTGGGAGCTTAGGATCTGCCACCCCCAAATACAAGACTTTGTTAAAATACGATGCTTTGGTGCATTGATTATGTTGAGCTGAAGGCATTTAAAAAACAGCAAATACAGGAAGAAGCTTTCTCTGAACTCCCCTTATCTGCCTAAAGACAGATCCTGCAAAAGGAACTCAATTGTCTCAGATCCCCTCCCCGGAGCCTCATCAACTGGGGAGGATTGACTCCCCACAGGAGAGGAGACTAGACATCCACACGGCACCCAGACAAACTGTGTCACAAGCTGCCATACCTCCCACCTACTCTCCCAAAAGCGCATTCATCTCTCCTGAGAATCACTTCCTCTCCCCTGGGAGGGCTCCATTTCCTGTCCCCTTTCCCTGTTAGGATGGCATTTAATTCTAAATTCTAAGCCACTACAGGGAGCTCCTCGTTTTTCCCTGGATGTCTCCCATATACACATGAGGTACAAACGTTAATAAACTTGTGTTTGTCTTTCCCTAGTTAATCTGTCTTTTATTACAGGAGTCTCAGCAAAAATTCAGAAAGGTCGAGGGAAAATTGTTTCTCCTCCTTTACAAGATCAATATGAGTATGAATTTATAAAAAAAATGTTACAGTAGAATGCAGAAGAATGTTTATAACTTCAGAACAGATTAGGTCTAACTATTACACAAAATCCAAAACCCTCAAAAGCAAAGACTGATATCTTTGACTATATAAAAATTAAAATTTGTTAAAAGATGCATTCCTCTCCAAAAAAACCATAAACAGAGTCAGAAGATAATGACAGATTAGGGAAAATGTTTACAACTTATGTCACCCTGTTCAAAAACAAAATCCAACTGATACATTGTAAAGATCTTACTGGCTTTATTCATGAATCAGGCAGCACCCCAGCTAGCAAACAGAAAGGAGCTCTAAGAAGCTGTACAAAATGCAAGGTTTTTATAGGCAGAAGGGAGCAGGATCAAGGAAGTTACTAGCAAAGACTGGATTGTTTGTGGCAAGGTCACCTTCCTTGAAGGAACACAGGGGTCTAGCAGGTGGATTACCTCACTAGTGTTGACCAGGTAATTCCAGACTGACTGGTTTAAGATTCCACTTCTGGGAGAGTTTGAAACAGTAATTAAGTTAGGTATTAATTCTCAGTTTGGTGATGTGGGGCTTGGCAAATGTGACTTCATTTTTGGGCCTAATATCTCTTTTTTAACCTATATTAAAGATGTCCCCTACAAATTAGTAAGAACTATCAACAACCCAATAGAGAAGTTGCACATGTCTATGTAGAGAGTTTATTGAAGGAAAATGAGTACCTCTTAAACTTTTTTTAATGCCTATTACAAAAGAAATGAAAATTAAGATTATAAAGAAATACCATTTTTCACTTAGACTACAAAAGCTAAATCTCATACCCTTCAACCTTAAGAATTTATCTTCCAGATATACTCACATATTGTACAAAAGCTATTTATGACACATTGTCTGTAATAGCCAAAGATCAGAAGCCACCTAAATGTTTATCAAAAGAGAGTTGACTTCATCAACTGTGGTAAATCCATACAATTAAATATTCTGTAAAAGAAAAACAAAATATGGAGTTCTTAATGAATCAATATGGAAAAGTCATACAGAAGAATACAAATAGACATACCATATCTGTATGTAAAAGAGGCTGTCATGTATGTAACAGATAAAGGGGAATAAAATGCATCTACATGACTGATTTATGCATAAATATATCTGAGAGGATAAAAAAGAAAGAACAGTGTTTATTTGTTGAGGAGGAAAGGACCTAAATGAAGAGGGATAAGGTGGAAGACAGTCTTTTGCTTTATAGCTTTCTTAATTTTAATGTTTGAAACATGTGAATGTGTTACCTATCCAAAAAATTAAATTAAAAAAAAAATTTGCCTGGGGATGGGGGGACAAAGGGTATAGGGGGAGGAGAAAGGACACAGATCATACATATAGTGTGGTTTCCAAAAGGGCACTCCTCCCGGAATCCATCACAGCGATGACAGCCCTGGGAGGTGGGGGAGGAGAGGGAAGGGGATGAAGACAGAATGGCCTGAGTTCACATCCATGCAGTTCTGCTTTTGACATTGTTGTCAAATGAAATTATACATATACCATTGTATTTCTGTGTGTGAAAATGTTCCTTTGCTAAATGTAAACAACATGCAATCCTGTTTCATCCTTTCTTCACAAGTAAAAATATACCAGGAGCCTAAAAGGAAGGAGGTCATCTAGAGTCCTTTCACCCTGGAGAAAGCTTGCCTATTGAGACTTTGTCACATCTCCTTTCTTTTCGCCTTAAACTCCCCACCCTCTTCCTCCACACTGTCTATTGTATGGCAACCAACCAGTCAGTTAGTCAGTCAGTTCAGTCGCTCAGTCGTGTCCGACTCTTTGTGACCCCATGAATTGCAGCACGCCAGGCCTCCCTGTCCATCACCAACTCCCAGAGTTCACTCAGACTCACGTCCATCGAGTCAGTGATGCCATCCAGCCATCTCATCCTGTGTCATCCCCTTCTCCTTCTGCCCCCAATCCCTCCCAGCATCAGAGTCTTTTCTAATGAGTCAACTCTTCACATGAGGTGGCCAAAGTACTGGAGTTTCAGCCTCAGCATCAGTCCCTCCAAAGAAATCCCAGGGCTGATCTCCTTTAGGTTGGACTGGCTAGATCTCCTTGCAGTCCAAGGGACTCTCAAGAGTCTTCTCCAACACCACAGTTCAAAAGCATCAAGTCTTCGGTGCTCAGCTTTCTTCACAGTCCAACTCTCACATCCATACATGATCACAGGAAAAACCATAGCCTTGACTAGATGGACTTTTGTTGGCAAAGTAATGTCTCTGCTTTTGAATATGCTATCTAGGTTGGTCATAACTTTCCTTCCAAAGAGTAAGCGTCTTTTAATTTCATGGCTGCAATCACCATCTGCGGTGATTTTGGAGCCCCCAAAAATAAAGTCTGACACTGTTTCCACTGTTTCCCCATCTGACCAGGGGCCAATCAAGCCTACCAGACCACCCACAGGAGTCAGCTTGCAACCAAACAAGGATCCGAAGAGCCCACATTGGAACACCCCTAGAGCATCTAGCCACGGTGAGGAGAGGAGAGAGCATTGCTGGCACGTGTAGGACATCTTCTACAAAGGCTGCTTATCCAAAGTCAGGAAAAATAACTAACCTACCAGATACAGAGAAATACAAACAGAAGCTAGGCAAAATGAGGCAATAGAGGTACATGCTCCAAATGAAGGAAACAGATAGAAACCAGAAGATGAAATAAATGGAGTGAATATAGGCCATCTACCCTAGATAGATTTCAGGATAGTGATTGTAAAGATGATCAAACACTCGGGAGAAGAATGGATGCACAGAGTGAGAAGTTGAAAGATTTTAACAAAGCAGGAAAGCCCACAAAATATAAAAAACAACACAAATTCTGAGACGGGGCACTCGTGAATGTCCTGCCCTGGGCACCACAGTCTCCCCAAGAGGGTTTAGTCCCTCCAGTCCCATCTTTGGGGAGGTAAATAGAGGCCAGATGCTCCTGTTCCAAAGTATCTGTGCTCTTGGGAATTCAATATTCACTAAATATTTAGTGAGGGACTGCCGGAAGGTATCTTAATATAATAGGAATCTCACCACAGGGTTTCTGTGAGGCAACATCTCCATTTTGGGTTCAGTTTTGATCAACATTGCAAGGCAAGGGATGGGAATTTGTTGGCAAGGAAAAGGAATTGGTGTCTTTAAAGAAAGACAAAGCATAGCATGAAGAAAGAAGAGCATAGTCAGAATTCCCCCCGGGAAACTCACTACCACTGGCAACACCACATACTGTTTACTTAAAGTATCATACGGCACAAAGATTATCCAAGAGCTGACAGGAAAGACTTAGTGTTTCAGAGATAAAGTACTCAAAGGCAAACATAAGTTTCTACAGAAAATAATGCTTAGAGAAAGACTACTCGCTCTCTGTGTGTGGAGTCACTGGCCATATTGGTCATATATCTATGAAAGCCTGGGATTAAAAACTGCTGTTTGAAAGTCATTTTGTTTTGGGAGGTGGTTTTGTGGGGGAGAACACACTGCATGGCTTGTGGGACCTTAGTTCCCTAACCAGGAATTGAACCCAGGCCCTCAGTAGCGAGAGCAGAGTCCTAACCACTGGACTGCCAGAGAATCCCCTTGAAAGTCACTTTTGAAGCATAATTTGATAAAAAGGAGCAGTATCAAGGTACAGATTGGTTTGAGGAGGGGGACCAGGCCAAAGAAGAGGAGTCGAACCTGTCTCAGATGAAAGGGGCGGGAGCCAGAAACTAAGCCTCTCCGCCTGTAGATCTTGGTAGATCTTTTCTCTTTTCTTTTTTTGGCTGTACCTTGAGGCTTATGAGATCTTCTTAGTTCCCTGACCAGGGATCTAACCCAGGCCCTCAGCAGTGAGAGCTTGGTGTCTGAACCACTGGACTACCAGGGCATCCCCCTAGAAGAGGTCTTCTGTATAACTGTGCACCAAGGTCCCCAGGTCGCCTGCCCCAGCAACGCAGGCATTGCCCTCCTCACGCAGCCCTCTGTCCCGCCTCAGCACCTTTTCCAGGTTCTGACACTACTACGCTGCCGAAAACGGAGCTCCCAGAGGCCATCCCAACAACACTACCATTATTCTGCACCTAAGATAGAGGGCCTTGACTCTGAGGGGGGCAAAAAGACAACAGTGAGAGGTACAGGATAGGAGAAAATACTCGGGGGGGCTCATTCCTGTACGGGCCACCCGAATCCTGCAGCCTTCGTAGAAGCAGATTACCGTGACGACGGAAGGAACACACTGCGTGGCCCTGACTGTCCTCACCGGCTTCTGAGGCTGTTTGCCTAACGGGGAAGAGAGTTAGTAAGTGTCACACAAGGGATGAAAATGCCGAACAGATAACAAAAGAAACTTTCAGATGCCAAAAGAAATCAGCACACATAGGTCAGGGCCAGGATGAGCGAGACCTCGGAAACTTTTTGGAACCTCAATAATTTCCTCATGTTTGCTTCTTACACTGTCTAGTGTCCTTCCTGGTAGCACAACTTGTAAAAACCATTAAAGCAAAAGGAGTCTCTGTGTTTGCTTTGAGAGCAACAGTTAATCGCGGGTGGAGTGGCCCAGGAGGCAGCCTGGAGGAACAGGGCAAGTAGGGCGGTTAGGAGAGGGCAGATGGGCATCGTGAGAAGGAGGCGGGAACAGCAATTCAGGCTGTTAGGTGTTCCAGAAACTTAGTCATTAAGGTTGCCTTAAAGCTTTGATTTTTACGCAATGATGCATTTTTGGTTTATTTGTTTATAACCTACCTTGTTCCACAAAAAGTTTAAGTAGCTTATAGAATATAAGAAATGTATACAATAAGATATAAAGTCAGGGGCAGGAAAAGGTAAATTTTTAAAAGAGATCATGACTAGGAGAAAGTTAGGATACATGTCCACATAAAGTACTGTTCAGTTACTTCATGGAAGGCTGGGGTCTGTCTCTGAATTTTCAGGCACCTGAAGAGGAAAGGGAAATCAGATGGGTTTACCCAATTCTCACTCCCCATGAGAAGACAACAGACAGTTGCTGAGGTAGGGTTTACGTGGTTCTTGTCTCTAAAAGATAAATTCTTTATGGTCCTTCATAAGATGATGGAAGAGAGATATGGTAACAACACCTTTACATTATCATCAAGAGAATAATTCATGAAGCTGTCTCTTACACACAGCTAAGAGGATGACTCCAAAGCAGAATTCACAGATGGCATTTCTATGGAAACCCTCCCCTCTCACCTAACCACAAAGTAGCAGAATGAGATTTGGAATCAGGTCATATGTCAGCTTCTGTTTCCTGTTCAACTCCTTTCAGCTACCTGCTTCTTACTCCTCTTTCAGCCTCAATTTAAACTTGACTTCTTTTTTAAAAAGTTTTATTTTTTATTAAAGTTCAGTTGATTTACCATGTTATGTTAGCTTCTGGAATACAGCACAGTGATTCATTTTATATATATGTATAATATGTGTGTGTGTGTGTATATATATATATTCTTTTTCATATTCCTTTCTATTATGGTTTATTACAGGATATTGAATATAGTTCCTTGTGCTATACAATAGGAACTTGTTGTTTATCCATTTTATATATAGTATAAACTTCACTTCTTGAAAAAGATCTTCTCTGACCCTCGGCTGGGTTAGGCACCTGGATTTTCCCTATCTTTCATACATTACATTTTTTGTTTTTACTTACTTGGTGTCTATATTTATCAATGGACTGAAAGCTCATGGGAGCAGGAAACATCTGATCATCTCAATGCTGCTGCTGCTGCTGCTGCTAAGTCACTTCAGTTGTGTCCGACTCTGTGTGACCCCATAGACGGCAGCCCACCAGGCTCCCCCGTCCCTGGGATTCTCCAGGCAAGAACACTGGAGTGGGTTGCCATTTCCTTCTCCAATGTATGAAAGTGAAAAGTGAAAGGGAAGTCGCTCAGTCATGTCCGACTCTTAGTGACCCCATGGACTACAGCCCACCAGGCTCCTCCATCCATGGGATTTTCCAGGCAAGAGTACTGGAGTGGGGTGCCATTGCCTTCTCCGGATCATCTCAATAGATGCTGGAAAAGCCTTTGACAAAATTCAGCATCCCTTTGTGATAAAATCTCTCAGCAATGACAAAGCTAACAATGGGCAACCAAGAGAAGTCTGCAGTTAACACACTGATGAAAGATTAAATGCTTTCTTTCAGAGATTAGAAACGAGGCAAGAGACTTCTCTGGTGGTGCAGTGGTTAAGAGCCCACTTTGCAATGAAGGGAATACAGGTTTGATCCCTGGTCAGGAAACTAAGATCCCACCTGCCAGCAACTAAGCCCGAGTGCTCCAACTCCTGCGCCTGTGTGCTCCAGGGCCTCTGTGCAACCAGAGTCCTCACGCTGCAATGAAAGATCCAAGTGACTCACAAAGACCCCGTGTGCCTGCAGCTAAGACCCAACACAGCCTGATAAACAGATAAATGTTGGGTTTAAAAAAGAAAGAAAGAAAGAAAAGAAAGAGGCAAGAATGTCCATTCACATTACTTATGTTCAACATTGTATTGGAGGTCCTAGCCAGTGAAATAATGCAAGAAAAAAATGAAATAAAAGGTATCCAGATTGGAATGGAAAAAAATAACTGCTTTTATTCACAGATGACATGAGCCATCTATGTAAAAATCCTAAGAGATTGCATCAGAAATGTGAAATACTTATGGATACACTTAACAAAAACGTGCAAGACATGTAAACTGAAATTTCGAAACATTTTTATGAGAAATTAAGGATGACCTAAATAAATGGAGATACGACTTTCCGTGTTCGTGGATTGGAAGGTGCAATACTGTTGAGATATCCATTCTCCCCAAATCTATCTATAGCTTCAGAGCAATCTCAAGTAAAACTGCAGAAGACTTTTTTTTGTAGAAACTGACAAGCTAAATTTAAAATTCATATGGAAATACAAAGGACATAGAATAGCCAAACAATTTCATAAAAGAAAATTTGAAAGCCTCTATTACCTGATTTCAAGAATTACTGTAAAGTTATAGTAATCAAGATAGTGTGATATTGCACAGGGATAAACATATAGATCAGGAGTCAGCAAACTTTTTCTATAAAGGCCCAAATAATTTGTTTGTAATTTGTAATTTGTTTCAACTCTGCCTTTGTAGCATGAAAACAGTCATAGAGGATATTCAAAGAAATGAATAGGTTTGACTGAATTCCTTGCAAAACTTTATTTACAAAACAGAGAATAGGACAGGTTTGGCCTTTGGGCCACGTTTGTTGATACCTGACATAAAGCAATGGAACAGAAACAGGCCCATAGATATACAGTCTACTGACTTTCAGCAAAGATGCCAATGTATCTAAATAGAAAAAGGACAATCTCATCAATGAAAGGTATTAGAACAATTAGACAATCATATACTTCATACCAAACACAAACAAAAATACCCCCAAATGAATCATAGACCAAAATATAAGAGCTACAACTATAAAATATCTAGAAAACATAGGATAAATCTCTGTATCTTTGGGTTAGGCAAAGATTACTTATGTATGACACAAAAGCACTAGCTGTAAAAAAAAAAGTGGGCTTTATCAAAATTAACCTCTATGCCAAACTTGCAAAGAATACAGTGCTGAATATGCATAAGCTGTGACTGATGGACTCAAACTTGCTCCCAGAGGTGAAGGTGGCCTAAGAGATCAAATGGTTTTTCTATATTTCAGTTTTTTAATTTGCAAAAGGAAAGTTGGACTTCCTTGGTGGGCTCAGACGGTAAAGCGTCTGTCTACAATGCGGGAGACCTGGGTTCCATCCCTGGGTCGGGAAGATCCACTGGAGAAGGAAATGGCAATCCACTCCAGTACTATTGCCTGGAAAATCCCATGGACAGAGGAGCCTGGTAGGCTACACAGTCCATGGGGTCGCAAAGAGTCAGACACGACTGAGCGACTTCACTTACCTTACCTGAGTAAAATCTCCATACAGGCCCCCATACAAACAATATGAAACCAAGGGGAGCTCCTCTGTGCCAAGTATAGAGACCTATCTGATTTGCCTCAAGAGAAATGAGTTAACATAAGGACCCATGTGGCCAGGTACTGGAATTGAAAATCCTAGAAAGCAAAAAACTTCTAAGAGAGGGACCCTCTCAACATCTCTGTTCTCTTCAATTATCTGACTTCCTCTTTTTTATAGGCTGGCTCACTCATTCTTTTATGTTCTCTCACATACATTTGTTTTCCTGACCCAGGCCCTACCTTATGTAGCATCACTTCAGCCTCAGATCCACTGCTAACTGGGGTTTTCAGTTTCTGCTTCACATTCTCTAGAGAGATACATTGATTGGTTCTATCCATCTTGATGTCAGGTCATGCTGGCCAGCCTATGGATTTGCTTCCTACCCTGGTCCAATCAGCTGTGGCAAGGGTGGGGATAAAAGGGGCACAATGATATAGAGGGGCTTACTGTCCGGGCAGAATCCATGAAGTACCTTCCAGGAGTACACGTAGTGACAGACTGATCTGTCCAGAACTGCCATTATTTCTGCCAGTCAGGTAATGATGCCATTTCATAAAGGAGTATTTCAGAGGAGGATGGAAAGTCCTGAGTCATCAGCAGAGTTAGTACTGGGTTTCTAAATTCAGTATTTGCATAATATGACTGTGATGGTTAATTTTATGTGTCATCTTGACTGGGCTGGGGGTGCCCAGATATTTGGTTAAACATTATTCTCAGTGTATCTATAGAAGCATTTCCAGAGGAGATTAGCATTTGAACTGATGACCTAAGTAAAGCAGATGGCCCGCCTCCAATGTGGGTGGGCCTCGTCCAACCCGTCTGGGCCTGAAGAGAATAAAAGGGAGAGTCAGAGAATTCACTGTCTCTGCTTGTCTTTGTGCTGGACCATCAGTCTCCTGACTTCAGACTCAGACTAGAACTATAGTAATGGGTCTCCCGGGGCTCACGCCTGCATACTTTGTCGCATCTCAGCCTCCATAACTGCGTAAACCAAAACCTCACAGCGCCTATGGGCACACGTACATGTGCACACACAAAAGCTTCCTGTCGGTTTGATTCTATTTCTCTGAAGAATCCCAACTAATACAATGACTCAAATGCACAAAAATCAAACCAACAGGAACAACAGCAAGTGAAAGTGTATTTCACTCCAGACTTAGTGATTCTTCATACGGAGCTATATGGCATTCGGTTCTGCTGTGACATCTTACCTTATACTGTCACCTACAAGATGGTAAACAAGAAACTGGAGACATCTGAGTGAGCTACATATTCACCCCCGTTTCTCTCATCATCACAAGTCCATCCCATCAACTCCCCACAGCATAAACTCCTTAGAACACTTCATGCTCCTCAGTTCAAAGAGAACCTCATGAACTGTATGCCACATATAGCCTCATTTTCTTTCCTCTGTTTACTTCATTTACTTTTATTTTTGTCTTTTTCATTGTGCAAAGTCAACTTCATATTTGGGTAAATTAGTCTTAAGTCTAATAATTCTTCCTTTAGGAGAATGCTTCTCTTTGACATTTACTAAGCATGATGAAAATTTCCAAATGTGCCCTGAACCACTAATATTTACTTCTTGTTACAAAGACCTCAGACTTTTTTCTCCCATTAAGCACCTAAGGTGATCCCTCTTTCCTGCCAAAATAATTCCTATGGTTTTCCGTTTAGGCCATTGCTGGGAGACGCAGTGTCATAAGGAAATAGTTGATCTTGAGAACTTGGTTATTTACAGTAAGTAGATAGTGTGATTCCAGAGAAACTTCCTTGCATTACTCAGCAGGGAAGTAATCAGCTGTCACAAGTTGTACATTTGTACCTCTTTTCTCCTGAATGTCCTTTTCCATCATTCTAGGCTCACAACTGGACTTCAGTGCATGGCACTGCTCTTCAAATCTGAAAGTGCTTCCCTGGGGCGTTTCCCAATAGATCACTTTTCCCTGTGGGAACTATTAATGGTTTTTCTTTCCAGCTAAGTTTTGATAACTGGATAAAAGCAGTGTCAGTGGAATTGTGGAATGTTTCTTTCAAAAGCTCTAAGGAGACACCCGGTCTTTTAAAGCAGTCAACCATTTTCTTTTTCTTTCTTTTTTTTTAAATGTCTGTTCATATCTGCTTTGAATGTGAACTTGTTCTATTATGTATAAAGTAAGAAATAGCAAAGATTAATTCTTTGCTCTTACCAAACTAATGTGGTCAGTGTCTTCACAGGAGTATGAAACCATAAACCCTGTCACTCTAAACACATTTTCTGGTAGAGTCTAGGACACTATTGACATTTAATGTATTATAGCTTACCTGGCCACTGTCAGGATCACCACTACTTCTGAAATGGCTGTAAAATCAAGGTTTATCTAATATATCAGATGCTCTCCACAGATACTCATTTCCCACTGCTTATATTAGCTATTAGTTCCTAAATACGATCCAGACATGGTTGATGGTATTTAACAAAACCTGTTAGTCATTTTCTGTTTCTCATGCCATTCTTTATCCCAGGGTAATCTCTTTCCCATCAGAGAAAGCACAGGGCAGTTCCTAGAGATTATCAGGCCTACTGTCCCCATCTTACAGGGATGCTATAGAGGGCTGGAGGAAGCTTGATACTGGATAATCAAGGAAGATAAATATCTGTGCAGAGCCTTACCATTTTCTATTATCTAATCCTCACAAAAATCCCACAAAGTAGGTAAGACAGTTGTTATGATCATCTGTGTTAGTTACAGCAAAGGCCAACTTACTGTAACAAAGAGACCATCAAGACAGTGCCTCGGAGAGCAAAGAAATGTATTTCTCATTCAAGTAACAGTGTTGAGGTGAATAATGCAGTGCTACCATACTGCTTCACACAGTTGCCGAGAGATTCTGGTTCCTTCCATCATGTAGCTCCGCCATTCCCTCAGGCATTCTTATGGTCAGAGCCGGGTAGTCAAAGATCCATCCCTGACAGAAAGGGGGTGATGGCACAAATGAAGCGCATCCAGTGTTTTGAGCCCCAGGCTCAGTGCAACATACTCACATCCCTTTCATTCACAGGCCATTGGGAAAAATGTGGCCACCTTGACTGCCAGGAGGCTGGGAAATGTAGGATAATGTGCCCACAAAGAGAATGGATTTTAGTAGGTGACTAACAATTTCCACCAACCCATTCTCATTATACAGATGAGGAAATTGAAACTCAGAGACTAATACAGATGAAACTTCTGCTCCTTAAGTCATGAAGAATTAAGTCATGAAGTAGTTTCACTTGCAAATTATATATAATTTCAAATGACAGTTATACCCCCCTCCCCAAAAATGAGCATGGTTAATGTAATAGTCAGGGTTCTCCAAAGAAACAGAATCAATAATATGGTATATACAGGGAGAGGTTTATAGAAATTCAGATCACTATAACAAGGAACTATAAATTATATAAAGGAACTGATCAAGATTAGACAACTCAATTGCTGAGATAAAAACCAAGCTAAAGGCATTGGCTATCAGATTAAATAATGCAGAATGAATAAATGATCTGGAAGATAAAATAATGGAAACTGTCCAATCAGAACAGCAGACAGAAAGACAAATTTTTAAAAATGACGGCAATATTATTGGATAATACAAAGCATGCCAACCTATGCATGATAGAAATTCCAGAAGAAGAAAGAGAAAAAGGAACTGAGAATGTATTTGATAAAATTATGGCTAAAAGCATCCCAAATCTAAAAAGAATGAAACAGATTATTCAGGGACTGGAAGCACAGAGTGTCCCAAACAAAATGAACCCAAACAGATCCAAACTGAGACATATCAAAATTAAAATGGCAAAAATTAGAGAGAGGATTCTAAAGGCAGCAAGAGAAAGAGAGTCAGTTATAAGGGAACCCCAATAAGGCTATCAACTGACTTTCCTACATAAGCTTTGCAGGCCAGAAAGGAGTGGCAAGATATACTCAAAGTCCCGAAAGATAAATTTATTTTAAGGAATTGGCTCTCCACGTGTGAGAGAGAGCCGCATGTAGGAGAGGGCAGGCTGGCAGGCTGGAGACCCAGGGAAGAGCTGATGCTGCACTTCATCTCCATAGGCTATCAGTGGGCAGAATTCCTTCTTTCTCCGGGGAGGTCAGCCTTCGTGGTATTAAAGGCCTGCAGCTGATTGGATGAGGCTCACTCATGTTATGAATGGCAATCTACCTGATTCGGAGCCCACTGATTTAAATATTAATCTGATCCTTCAGAATACCCTCACAGCAACATCCAGAATGTTTGACCAAATACTTGGTTTTCATGGCCTTGTCAAGTTGACACATAAAATTCACCATCACATTTAACTCCACAACCCCTCAGAATCTCTTTTACCCCGTGATTACATGAAATGCACCCAGTATCTAATTGAAACTGTGCCAGGAACTTCAACATCTCTGATTATCAGTTTACTCCTGAGCATCAACAGAGGAAAGGATATCATCCTTTCCCTCACATTGAGAGGATAGCAGAAGTACTGATACATGCAGCTATGTGAAGCTTTAAACAATTCTGAGCACTACCCACAGACCACTCATGCTTTTCTTCCGGGGGCCTACAGACTTAACTATTAAAAAAGAAGGGAGCAGAGAAAGGGAAGTAAGAGGGGAAAGGGTTACTGAGCACCCGTTTGCTGTACCTGTCATCTTTCAAATGTTCCCTGGAAGAGCGCTGCACGTTATCCAGCGTTATTCTCATCAAAAATTTACTGTTTTGTACTGTATTTGATGCTGTATCCAGCTAAGGGATGAACATCAGCTAAAGCAGACTTCCAATTAGAGTGTTTGAAAGCATTAGCTATCAGGTGTTTCTCCAGCTGAACAAACGAGGATGATTTGAAAAATCAACATCAATCATTTCTAGCCATTTTCTAAAAAATTTCTTTCCATCTGCACAGCACGTAGTATTCTGGAAAGTGTGTGCTCTGTTCTGACAGCAGCATACTAGAAACTTTATCCACTTCACATACTATAATGAGTATGACGAGACTGTCAGCATGGGGCTGGGCCCTCCTCCTGACCTGGCTTGGTTCACTGCCCCTCCATCCCCAACTATCCTCAGCTCTCCTTCCATCATTGTTACTTTCTTTGTAATCATCAAACTGATTTCTAAAGTGTATAAATCTGTTTTTTCAAAGTAGCTTACTACTTATGATAAAAGATAAAGCGTTCACATCACCCTTTTCCTAACAATTATAACAGAATCTCATAATTGGAATACAGATTTTGACCCTTTCACTACCTTGCAGCACACTGGTTTAAACAAGCCCTGAGATGCAGAATGTCCCACAAAGCAGCCCCAGTCCCTCTTCACACCACGCTGACTGATAAAAGTGTCTGATAATTAGTTGGTAAGACCCAGGTGGCTCAATGGCAAAGAGTCCGTCTGCAACACAGGAGACACAGGTTTGATCCTTGGGTCAGAAAGATCCCCTGGAGAAAGAAATGGCTATCCACTACAGTATTCTTGCATGGAAAATCCCATGGACAGAGGAGCCTGACGGGCTACAGTCCACAGGGTCACAAAAGAATCGGACCCGACTTGGCAACTAAACAACAACAATACAGTAAGACAGTTTATCCTTCCAGTTAATCATCTTTCTAACATGGAGTAGAACACTTTTTTCAAGATTTACTAAATACTTGGACTTTATTATTAGCATGCCCAAAGTACTATAAAATCTATGCATCTAAAAATGACAACAAAGTTGTGTGTGTAAAGCCAAGTTATCTGAGTGAATCTCACTAACTTTATTTTTGGCATATTAATAATGGTGGCAAGTGGTTTAAAAGTTAAGAAGAAAAGGCATACAGTCAAAAGTCTCCTTTACCTCTATCATCTACCCATCCAATTCTTCCCACTTCCCTCTAAGAGAGCCACTGTTACTGACATCTGTTTCTTGTGTATACTTCTAGGGAGCCTTTATGCTGCTGCTGCTAAGTCACTTCAGTTGTGTCCGACTCTGTGCGACCCCATAGACGGAAGCCCACCAGGCTCCCCTGTCCCTGGGATTTTCTAGACAAGAACACTGGAGTGGGTTGCCATGTCCTTCTCCAACGCATGAAAGTGAAAAGTGAAAGTGAAGTCGCTCAGTCGTGTCCGACCCTCAGCGACCCCATGGACTGCAGCCTTCCAGGCTCCTCCGTCCATGGGATTTTCTAGGCAAGAGTACTGGAGTGGGGTGCCATTGCCTTCTCTGAGCCTTTATGCAAACATACACAAATATGTATTCTGCCCTCCTTTTGTACAGTTGGAAGCCACCATGCACACTGTTCTGTAGGTTTTTTTTCTGATTATGTATATCAAAGATCTACCTATATCAGAACATAAAAGAGTTGTTTTGTTTTGTTGCTTCTTATAGCTAAACAATATTCCATGGTATGGATGTATGGATATGTCATTACAGATTTAGCCAATCCCCTATTGGTGAACATGCAATCATTTCCTTTTGTGCTGTTATAAGAAGTACAGTAACTAACATTGTATGGACTTCATTTTGCGTACACCCAGGTATGTCTATAAAGCTAAATTCTTTAAAATGAATTGCTCTGTTAAAAGATGTGCACTTTAAATTTTGACAGTCACTGCCAAATTGCCCTCCATAGATGTTGTACCAATTTATATTCCACCAGAAATATAAAGAGTGCTTGCCACCCTAATGTTTTTATCCAGTATCTGGAAAATTTGCCTATCTGATATGTGAAAAAAGGTATGCAATAAGTATAATTTAAATTTGTGTATCTCCTATTATGGATAATGTGGAAAATTTCTTTATTTATTATTATTATTATTAATATAAATTTATTTATTTTAATTGGAGGCTAATTACTTTACAATATTGTATTGGTTTTGCCATACATCAACAGATATTGGACAACTCTTTGTATTTCCTTCTCTGTGGATTCTGGTCACAGCGTTTCCCCAACTTTCTACTGGGTGGTTGTTTATTTTTCTTATTAATTTGTAGAAATATGTTAAGGAGGTTATCCCATTATCTGTGACATGTGTTGGGAACATTTTTTTTGCTTGTTGTTTGTCTTATGAATGAGCTGATAGTTTTTCTGCAAAAATGTTAATGTAGTTGAACCTGTCATTTTAAAATAGTTTTACATAGTTAGGAAGAATTTGTGAGGTGTTAAAATACTTTTCCCATGTTCTTTTCCATATCATTATTGTTCATTTTTTAAGATTTAAATCTTTGATCTTTTTAAAGAAATGTGAGTTATGGATACCTATTTATTGTCTTCCAGATGGCTACCCTGTTGTACCAAACACTTATGAAGATTGTATCCCTTTGGTCCCATTTATTAAACTGTTTCAGCATAGAACAAAGGCAGAGAAACTACGACCTATGGTCCCACTCTGGCCCGCAGCCTGTTTCTGTAAACAGTGTCTGCGGTCATTCATCTCTGTACTGTCTGTGGCGACTTTTGCGCTAGGAGGCGGATGAGTGGTAGCAACAGAAGCCGCATGGCCTGCAAAGCCTAAAAGATGCAACTTTCCGGCCCTTGCCAAACTCTGATACAGAAGGAGAAGAGGAGGAGAGGAGGATGGAAACAAAAGGAGAAAGCAAAGATATTCTGTACACAAATCGTATTTTCTGGGCATCAACTGTGCAGAGGGAAAATATTCATTAGGAGAAAAAAAAATTGAATGAGATTGTGAGTTTATTTTCCTCTTTTATAGTCTTCTCACTTGGTAGAAGCTGAAGCTGGTACAGTCTGCTTCACAAAGACCCACAATCTCTCATCGTTTTTCTACCAGGCAAGGCCAAAAGTCCCTACAGAGATTCCAAGTCTTGTGCCTGCTCACAAATTTAATGAGGTGTGGATGATCTCGGGGGACTCTGTGGAATGTGGAAAGCTGGGAGGTTTTTTGAACACATCTCTTTGGGATGTTGTGTACTACCACCTTTCAAATCTCCTTCTTCTTTTAGGACTAACAAGAACACCTCTAAACTGGCTTTTATTATTACTTTTTAAAAATGTGTCGTATAGGACCCAAAGGATTTGTTTCCCCAGAAAGCAGTGTTTTTTCCTTCCAAATATTAAACAAAGGAATTTCTAGTTTGTGTCTCAGTGGGGTTACACTGGTGTTTTTATGCTCCAGCTGATTCCCTTCTGTTTCTTAGACACAGTGGTTTTTCACAAGTTACTCACTAATCTCCTTAGGCCCTTACAATCATCCTGAGCATGCTTCACCCTCTTCTCTAGCACCTATGAAGTACCAATTATTAAAAATCAGACTGACTTGCATGGAGAAGTTCAAGAGGAAACAAAGTTTCTTTATTTATGAGCTATAATTATGATGATAAACTCTAAAATGCTTCAAAAATATTTAACTTTATGTTATACTATTATTTCAGGTTTTTTTCTTAGCAGTACTTTATTTTTTTATTTTTTTTTTACTTTACAATATTGTATTGGTTTTGCCATACATCAGTTTTATGTCTGATTATACACTGAAAATTAAAAAAGAAGACATAAAGAGTGTCCATACATTATTATTAGAAATAAGCATTATATATGAGAATATTTAATATTTTCAAAGCACCTTACAGTACATCATTCTATTTTATTATCAGAATAATCAAAAAGGTATGAATATGTCCATTTCATAGTTGAGAAAACTGAGTCATGGGTAATTTATTATTTTAAAAAAAAAAAAAAAATCCCCCCCCCCCCTTTTTTTTTTACCATGTCCAGAGGCATGTAGGATCTTGGTTTGGTAACCAGTGATGGAAACCCATGCCTGCTGCAACAGAAGCACAGAGTCCTAACCGCTGGACCACCAGGGAAGTTCCTGCTTATTTTACAAAATAGTCAAAATATTCACATTAGTCCACATCAAAAGGAACATTAAGGGTTTACAGTGAACAACTCCCCCTCACCTCTAATACCTGTCTCTCTTCCTGGAGGCAATTGCCCTTCCTGTGTCTTATATATTCTTCTGGAGACATGGTAGCATGATGATGAACCTAGTTCTTTTTCATTTAATTAGTTCTGAACCTTGTTCTTCTTCATGTAATGATGTATTCTGGAGATATTTCATATGAGTATATAGCAAACTTCTTCTTATGGTTTCATAGTATTTGATTGTATAAATGTATTTGAAACAGTCTTACAGTGATGCACTTTTTAGGTTGCTTTTTGATCTTTGCTACTTTTTCTTTTTAGCTGAGCCACATGGCTTGGGGTATCATAGTTCCTTGATTGGGAATGAACCTGGGCCACAGGTGAAAAGCCCACAGTCCTAACCACTAGGCCCCCAGAGAAACTCCCTCCATCTTTGCCTTTAATGAGCAACCTTTACGCATGTGGCATGTACATGTGTGCAAATGTATCTATTGGAGAATTTCTATGTTGGAATGTTGGATCAGAAAATAACATAGACTTAAAAAATTTGAGAAGTATTGTGACATTTTCCTTCATCAGATTAGACAAAGATTTAGGTGACTTAGTCAAGGCTGAAGAGCTAATTTTTAATGAATTTGGAGTTAAAACAAATGTTTCCTAACCAGAAAATAGGAGCCATGATGAATGGTACATTCTGGGGGAACACTAAGTTCTTGTCAAATATAATCAATTTGGGGCATCTGCAAGGAAGAAGAGGAAGAAGATTCACCTTTGGGCCTACTCCATCCCTTTCTGCTGCCCTCTGGGAACTTGTTCCCTGAACTGGAGGGCCAAGTGATGAACCGACCTCAGCAAGCCCAGATGGGTTTACCTCCTGTCGTCCTGGGCCAGTCAGTCTCATAGACAACTGAGATGTGGGCTTGTACCAAAAAGTTGAAGAAATTAAAGGGCTTTACCTCAAAAAATAGAAGGCTAGGAAGAAACAGGGAATGAGTTTTAAAAGGCCTTCAAAGATACTGCTCTTCTGCAAGATGACCCCTCATAACAGGCTCGCTTTGTGAGTCACTGTCCGTGGTGCTGACAACATCCCTGTGGGCTGAGGAGGGGTTGCTTTTCCTATTTCTGGGGCACTAAAGTGTCTTAAACAAACCCTCCTGGGGAATTCTGGGCAGGACAGAAAGGCAATCAAGGGAAAACAAGAGAAGTAGAAAGGATAAGAGCTAGTTAAGTTGACTGTGAGGTGGGCGGAGAAGGAAGAGGGATTGGTATATGATTGGATATTGTCTACAAATCATAGTGATGGGGACTGGGAGGAACATTTGCACATTGAGTTGGCATTCCATTATTGTATGCATGTATTTCCTGAGGACTTGAAGAATCAAGTGAGGCTATAGAAAATACCTTAGAGAAAATTATCATGTGGAATTTCTTGAGTGGACAATTTTAGAAATAAGATGGATTACCATCTGCCTGAACTGATTTAACTATAATCCTGCCAAGAGAGGGAATAGACTGAATAACCTCCGGAGAACCTCATAATATTTGAAGTTACAACTTCAGTGAAAACATTCATCCTATTCTTGCTCTTTATCTCTGAGCTTCAGGGCAGCCTGGATTTAAACTAAAGTAACATCACAAGCTATACTGATTTTGTCTTATCTATAGTCATTTGCCTTCAAGTGTTGTTTTAATACACACAAGAAGTTAATAACTCTCTCAACCTGTCAGTTCTTTCCTCAGCAGCATAAAAATATAACACAGAACATGAATTCAATAAATCCAACTCACTCCTTATTGCTGCACTGAAATTGAACAATTTTTCCTTCACATGATTAAGTCTACAAAATATTTATGTTTTGGTACAAAGAGAAACTCTTGGATTTATATTAAATTTAAGTGTAAAAATGTGATTTTTTTTTAAACATTTCTATCCTTGGCTTTGTTTTCATTTGAAATGCTAAATTTTCTGGTTGGAAAAACTTTATAATATTGGAAATTAGGCCAGAAACTCCATAAATGCCAAAATTTATTTTTCAATATTTTAATGGCCTCACTGGCAATGCAGTTGGCTTTGTGTGCTTGGCTGTGATTATAATCATTGCCGCTATAGGGACACACTAGTTTCAAACTGAGCTTAGGGAGCTCTTGGGCATGAGCAGTCAAAGTAACATCCAGAAAGTCTCCAAGGGCCCCTACTAGTGTATCTGTCTCCACACAGGGTGAGATTTCCCTGTAGGCCACCAAGAAAAGAAGCTGTTTTCCCCAAGGGTTATCTAATCCTGCCTGTGGGCATTGACTCTTCTAACCCTTCTCGTATTCCAAGTTTAGAGACTGCCCTCAAGTTTCACATCAAATTTCTCTATTCCAGGGCTGTGACTCAGCTTCAATCTAAAATCCACTTGAGAAAAAACACTGAAGGGAAAGAGGATCATCCTTTCTTCTGGACTGGCTCTCAACATTTTCTTTTCCTCATACACAGTTAACAAAACTGTCAGCTCTTATTACACAGTGGTGATTCTTTGCCAAAGTCTGGATGGGCAGGGCAGAAGGGTTGTCCTTTTCTGCTTCACCCAGAGATACTTATCAAATGGAGAGTGGGGTAGGTGAGAAACTATAGAAAAATCAACTCACTCACACATAAATTCAACAAGCTGGCTATATTTTCTGACCAAATCTAATAAGTACCTGTCAACTCTTTTGAGTTTTCTTTGTAGACAATTACATAATCTATAAATTATCCAGATTTTTTTTTTGAGGTTCCATATTGTGTACTGCATGTACTATTATCATGATTATCATCAGAAACAACAACAAATACACACTGAGTGTTTACCAGGTAAAAGACTAGAACTGACCAATATAGGGCTCTAAGGGATGAAGGAGACAGGCTTCTTCCTCTCCAAAGCGTGATAATTGGGACACGGTTTGTCTACTTCTTTCGCCCCTATATGTTGGCAGGATGCATGATCCTAGATGAGCCACTTAGCCACAATTCTCCATTCTCCTCTTCCTTTCCCCTTGTTTTGAACAAATGTCCAGTGCACAGTCTATGGTCTGAGTCGTGAGCATCAGATATTAGAAGTAAATGGAAAAGGAAAAGCAGAGCAGGGGAACAGCTATGGCTCACTCTGCCATCCTCTCCATTTGGCAGGGCTTCCAGACTCCCCCATAAAGCAAAGATTATCATGCCCACAAAAGACTCTGAAATCTTTTCCAGAAACCAATTGCCAGACTGGGAATTCTGAAGAACATAACACAAGTGAATACACATTATTTTCTTCTCTAAGAGCAAAAGATTATAAAAAGTAATAAAATAAAATACAGTCATGAAATTTGGATTAAGGAGACAGTTATAGGCTGAGTTGCAATTTTATAGACAATTTTGAAGTATAATAGTTTAGATTTGGCTAATCCATAGCATGGATTATTATTTAAAAAAATTTAAGTGGTTTACAAAATAGGATATATAACAAAATATGTTTTCATAAAAAATAAAATAAAGGTATATTATGTCCAGAGAAGACTATCAACTCCAATTGTTCCTAAGCACTGTGATTTTTTTAGTTCATTTTATTTTCATACTGGGTCGAAATAGGGGATGAGGAAGTAAGAGACCAGACTATTTTGATAACAAAGCCCACAGAACTATTTAACTTTAAAAAATGTGAACATTTTTCTCTTTGTCAAAAATTTTAAAATCATATTTTTCAATTAAAATTTAATCTAGCCTTAGAAGCCAAAAAGTGCTGCTATCCAGTAAGCAGTCAATAAGTGATTGCTAATGTTATTATGCAGTGAGAATTGTCTTGAGAAAGGAAATCAGGAGTATATTGCTTCTGAAGCTTCTGTAAAATCAGACTTCACCTCACCAAGTTGTTGACAAAAGGATAACATTAGCATGGGAGCTACAAAGTAGAGTTCACAGAGCAGGAATTGGGTGGCCAGTATTAAAATCATACGGTGTCAGAATTTCCCTGATGGTGCAGTGGATAAGAATCCACCTGCCAAAGCAGGGGACATGGGTTCAATCCCTGGTCTGAGAGGATTCCACATGCAACGAGCACCTAAGCCCATGCACCACAACTCCTGAGCCTGCGCTCTAGAGCCCGCAAGCCACAAGTACTGAGCCTCGTGCCACAACAAGCTCATGCACCTGGAGCCTGTGCTCCACAACAAGAGGAGCCCCCACAATGAGAAGCCCTGTGCGCCATAACAAAGAATAGCTCCCACTCGCAGCGACTAAAGAAAAGACAGCACACAGCACAGCCAAAAATTAACTAATCTGAAAAGTCATACTGTGCCAAGGCCAGATCCTGCAGAGAAAGAGACTGGGATGCTAACTTGCTGGCAACTTGTACCCTTTGAAAGAAAGTTCATTGAGCATCACTGGGGCCATCTCCCTGACCTTTGATTCCTTGATCCTCTGCTCCCACAAACATTCTGATGGTTAGCAAAGTACAACTGGTGTGGTGACTGAAGGTTTATTTCCTTTATTGTGAACTAACTGGTTTGCACAGTAACATTGGGTGAGTGTTTTTGATGTTACCCTGAGTTGAGGAGCAAAGTGTGTAGTGAAGGAAGTAAGCCTGGGACATAGGGGCCCAAGAACAGATAGTTCCCCTGGGAGTCTCCCTCTGAGCAGTAAGGCAGCCTCTATATAGTTCATGGCTTTCTTATCTATAATCCCAACCACAATATTCCCATGTGAAAACCAAGTGTGCACATTACCCAGAATATTTACTCTGGACCACAGCCAAAAACTTGACTCGTTGATTAACGCATACACTGTTTATGGTTTTT
>NW_020867406.1:0-31592 GCF_003369695.1 Bos indicus x Bos taurus | reverse complement strand
CCAGCAGTCCCTTCATGACCTAGAGGTACACAAAAGGAAACATCCAACACTGAGTAGGTGCCACGGATGGTATGCTGGGTCACTGGATGCTCCAGTACACTCTTATCATTTTCTTTGGAGCTGAGCATTTAACAACCCTCATCCCAGTCAGCATTATAACTTCTGAATGAAAAATATATAAGGCTGAGGGCAACTATACTCTATAATCCTTTTTCCCCTCAAATGGGAAATACTAAGTAGATAAAGATAGCAGAACTAAATTTTAATTTCTGTCACTGTGTATAAAGCTATAGTAATAAAAAATTATGGCACTACCAGAAAAAATGACATAGACCAATCAAACAGAACAAAGAGCCCAGAGATAAACTCACACATATACAGTCAACTAATATTTGATAAGGGAGCAAAAATATTGTTATTTTGCATCTTAAGGAAATATATTTGAAAAGAGAATTTCCAGGGGGAGACTGTGTTATACTACTTTTTATGTTTTAGTTACTATAGTATAATATATATACCTTTTTAGAAGGATTTAAGATGGTCTGAAAAAATCTGGGCTCTATTTAGATAAATACTTAAGGAAAGTATATTTGGATATAGACAGAAATAATTTTTCATTTCTAATTTCCAAAATAATCTCACTATATTTTATAGAGCTTTAAAATTAATATTACGGTTATCTGTATTTCAGGAAAATATTTATATAATAGACTGTATTAGAGAATAAACAAGAAATTGACTCTAAGATTTTTAGAAAGATTATTAGATGAACTACTAAAGGAAAGAAAAGAGGAAGAAGCAGCAAGGTAATCTGCCTGGCACAATAAATGAGATTAATTAACCTTTTACAACTGTTAAAAATCTACTTATGATTTATATTATAAAATGCCTTTAACATCAAAACAGGCCTACTAACAAGATCCAATTCTAATTCTAAGAAAAATAGTAATTTCATAAATATTCCCAGAATCTCTAAAGTATATAGCTGTGGATATTTTCACAGTCCCAAATCAGACATTCTAAACCAAATGTTTACTTTCAAAAGACATTGTGAAAAAAAGTCCTGATAGTCCAGAGGCTAAAACTTCAAGCTCCCAATGTAGGGGCCTGGGTTCGATCCTTGGTTGGGGAACTAGATCCCATATACCTCAATTAAGAGTTTGAATGTTGCAACTAAGACTCAGTGTAGTCAAATAAATATATATTTTTTTAATGAACACAGAGAAAGTATATATTTTCTACTCTATTTATCTGTGACTTAATTTTACTAACTAGAATCCACAGGTCAAAGAAATAATATAAAAAGTGAAAATACACTTGTGTCATATGACTTAAATTCAAAGCTTGACTAAGTTCTACATAAGGTAAAGAACAAGACTGCTGCTAAGTCGCGTCAGTCATGTCCGACTCTGTGATCCCATAGATAGCAGCCACCAGGTTCCCCTGTCCCTGGGTTTCTCCAGGCAAGAATACTGCAGTGGGTTGCATTGCCTTCTCCCAAGAACAAGACTAGTTATTCATAACTGATAGGTTCAACATCAAATGCTTATTCTTGAGACTTCCTGGTGGTTCAGTGGCTAAGACTCTGAGCTCCCAATATGGAGGATGTCAACTCAATCCCTGGTGGGGTAACTAGATCCCACATGCCACATTAAGACTTGGTGCAGCCAAATAAATTAATTAATTAAATACTTTAAAAAAAATTGGTCAGAGATGCAATGCAACTTGGTTGGAAAAGAGATAAAATGTATAGGATTTAGAATTACATTTTTGGCCAAATATCTACAGACATGCTGATTGTACCTGTTTTCCAGCATTAGTTTCCAAATGTGCTGGTCAAATGCAAGATAATTTCTTTTATCACCATTTGTCTTTGATCTACCCAAGTAGTATATGGAAGTAGCTAGAAACTGGCAGCAAAATTCTTCTTCCTCCTTGTCAGATTTTAGATTCTTAGCAGCCGCAACATATAGTATCCAGGTTTTGGATGAGGAAAGCATCACAAAAGAGCCCTACCTAACTAGAAAAGTAGAAGAATTGCCAGTTCACACACTACCAAGTAGGGAAGCCATGCAGAAACAATGCTCAGTAGTCTCAAAGGTCTGGGTGATGAACAAGAGAACTCAAATTACACTAAGACTTCAGTCTGGATCACAGGGTCACAGGTTTAGAATATAGTGAGACAACACTTCCTATTAACAAGAAACAGGATTTGTGGTCCAGTGGTTACAAATCTGCCTGCCAGTTCAGGGACACTGGTTCAAATCCCTGGTCTGGGAAGATCCACATGTTCTAGGGCAACCAAGCCCACGTACCACAACTATAGAACCCACAGCCTAGAGTCTGTGAGCTGCAACTACTGAAGCCCACACACCCTAAAGCCCATGCTCTGCAACAAGGGAAGCCACCTCAATGTGAGGCTCAAGCACCACAGCGAGAGTGTAGCGCCTGCTTGCTACACTAGAGACGAGCCCGGGTGCAGCAAACAAAGACCCGGCCACAGCCAAAGATAAATAAACCAAGGTACACACTGTTGGGAGGAGAGGTGTAGTGATATATTTGAAGAGAATATGTGTAAAGATTTTCAAAGGAAGGGGAAAAGGACACCGAAAGAACACTGAGTATGAGAGAATGACCCACCTACAGAACAGTCTGAAGAAGACTGTCCAGAGTGGCCTACTCACATGAATGGGCTCTGCTCCACTTAACTGGTCCCCTGTTGGTGGACTGCTCGATACAGCTTTTTGATACTGTTTTTAAAAATGCAGTCAACATTCTTATACATGTTTCTTTGTGTAATAGTATGCCAATACCTGAGGGCTAAATTCCTAGTTCTTCAACCCTAATGAAAAACAGATTCCCTTATCCCAAACCTCTTTAAATTTCATCATTACTTTGTTGAAAAGAAATAAATTAATTTTCTGAATACAAAGGAAATTTGCAAATTTTCAACTTATTCATACAGAAAAATCTTTAAAGTGCAAAAAATGTGAAATAAAATTTAAAAGCTGTCAGAATGCCACCATCCATAGATAATTACTATTAACAGTTTGATTCACTTTATTCTAGTCTTTTAATCTTCATTTATATACATTTTAAATAAAAAATTTGTATTATACATAGTTTTATATTATACCTTTTTTCACTTAACTCTATGCTGTGAACATTTCTCATTTAATCAGAGGGAAAATGATACCAGCTGAGAGTTAGACAATTCTTTATCAATTTTTCCAGGTTTCCTAATTAATAGCCAGAGTTTTTTTTAAATACAACATTTTAACTTTCCTTACCAAAAAAAGATCCCCAAAACACACAAAAAATTCTGAACATTAACTAGCCTCAATATGAGTAAATTAAATGTTTATGTGGTAAAGTAAAAAGTATAGTGAATATTATAAATGATTTATTCTTTATTTTTACTATTATAAGCCTTAAATTCTATGATATTGTAAGATATTTGAATTTCCAAAGATAACTACATTTTGGACCTTTTCATTTCAGAAAAGTCAAGGAAGAGGCATTAAGAATAGAAGAAGAAAATCGAAAGCTATTGGAAGCTATGACTGCAAAAGCAAAAGGCAAACACAAGATTATATGATTAATAATGTGTCATTTGATTTTGTGTTGTGACTGCAAAGTTGCAGTATTTACAGAGAATATAAACAGAGTGCAGAGAAGGCAATGGCACCCCACTCCAGTACTCTTGCCTGGAAAATCCCATGGACTGAGGAGCCTGGTAGGCTGCAGTCCATGGGGTTGCTAAGAGTCGGACACGACTGAGTAACTTCACTTTCACTTTTCACTTTCCTGCATTGGAGAAGGAAATGGCAACCCACTCCAGTGTTCTTACCTGGAGAATCCCAGGGACAGGGGAGCCTGGTGGGCTGCCGTCTATGGGGTCGCACGGAGTTGGACACGACTGAAGCGACTTAGCGGCAGCGGCAGCATAAACAGAGTGACCATGTTTCCCAGTTTGCCCGTTAGAGTCCAGGTTTATGCCCAGGTTCCTGAAATATCTGTTTGACTCCCTCTCCTTCTCGTTGTGTTCCAATTTGGATAATGCACTGTATGATCACAGCAGTAATGAATTCATAAAAAATGGATTCCTGACACAGACACCTACTCACCCACCTTGTAAGAGGGATACACGGCAGGACCAGCATGTGCAACATGTTTTTAAATTTTCTAGTAAGCACATAAAAAATAAAAAGAAACAAATGAATTACAATAATCCCTCAATATCCATCAGGAATTGGTCCCAGGACTCCTGCAGATACCAAAAATTCATAAATTCTTAAGTCCCTTATATAAAATGTCATAGTATGTGTGTATAACCTAAACACATTGGCATATACTTTAAATCATCTCTAGATAACTTATAATGCCTAATAAAATGTAAATGCTATGTAAATAGTTGCTAGCAAATTCAAGTTTTGCTTTTTGGAACTTTCTGAAAATTTTTTTCGAATATTTTCAATTTGTGGTTGGTTGAATCCATGGATACAGAACCTGAAGATTCAGAAAACCAACTGTATATTTTATTTAATACATTATATCCAAATTATTATTTTAACATAATGCAAATGATGTTAAATTTAATTAACATTGATTCATGCATGTAATCAATGCAAAAATTATTGATATGTTTTTATATTCAGTTTTTCACACAAAGTCTCTGAAGTCATTGTGTATTTTACACTCACCGCACATTTCAGTTTGGACTAGCCACACTTCAAGTGCTCAGTAGATACATGTGGCTTGTGGCTATGTATCAGATAGTGCAGGAATAGCCATTCCCTATTAAATGGACATTTGGGCTGTTTCCTGTCTTTTACTGTTACAATATTTGGGACTGCTATATGCTATGGCATATATTTGGGAATATATTTTATATTCCATTTTAATAGATATAATATAGGGAGACTGTATCTATCTTTTTCATTAAGCATCATGCTCCAGGGGTTGTTCCCAATTAAATATCTGCTGACTTAAACTAAATAATTTATTTCTTCTCATTTTTTTGTATAAGCAGAAGAAGCTGAAGCCGAGGCTTTTGAGGATTTTGAAGTTGAGGAGTCTGAACTTCACGAAGGGTCTGAGGCCCCTGAGGTTGCTGAGGAGACCAGGGGGTTCTTACCCGAGGAGTCTGACATTTTTGAGGCCCCAGAAACAGAACATGAATCAGGTTAGACTTTTATTAAAGAGTGCGTCCTTAATTCCACTGCTGCCTATTGGCATGTTTGTGTGCATGTGTGTGTATGTCTGTTGATGTGGTATAAAGTGGAAGCAGGTTGAGATTGCAGAGATGTGGCCCCAGAAAGCAGCAGGTGGCTGAAAGTATGGTAAGAAAGCTGAGTGCTCTGCCCTGGTCCTGGCACTCTTGTCAGGGTCTGCTATATAATTTGGGGGGCACAGTGTTCAAAGGAAAAAAGACTCATTAAAAGTACAAGAATATAAAGCTCTTTCTTTCCTTCCACGGTCTCTCTTAACTTGTCATAGTACTTTATGTTTGCTGTTTAAAGTCATTTAAAAAAAAAAGTCATTCTAAAAAAAATTAAAATTTTAAGTTCTTAAGCATGAATTTTACCATTCATCTTTATGTTGCCCAATGCCACTTCTAAATGCAAACCTAAGAAAGGATGTGATGAGGTTCCATAGTCATTCATGTCTCTTTAAATGCCATTACCTTCATTCTGCATCTGGAGCAAGTTCTAATTTGAAGGGGAACCATGGTCAGGCCTGTCAGCATCTTCCCATCCCCAAATCACTAAGTCACACTTTTTCCCACACATCGTGGGCCCTCTTAGAATTCTGTGCTCATGATGGGGTATCAGGAACGCTCATAGGAATGAGATGGCAAAGAATGGCAGACAGATCTCTGCTCACAGGTGTGCCCTATTGTCCTGCTGGAGTCCCTTTGGATTTTGCTTACAAAACTCGGTTCAAAGATCAAAATGACAACCAAAGTGCATTAAACTAAGTATGGGGCCATTCTGGGCAAGAGATACAGGACACCCACACAGCTTATATACCCATGAAGCCAGCCCTCCTCAAATGTCCAGTTTGTTGGGTTGGGACAGGGCAAGAAGGAGTCTATATGGCAATGAGAGTCACTCTCATGACTGGAGAGTGGACTTAAGCAGCAAGATCAGGCACTTCAAGGTGGTGGAAGCAGGGCTCATAAATGCCTCGAAGCACAATTAGTGTTGAATTACTCCCTCTTCTCTTGAGTATTAAACATTATAGATTCTATTGAAAGAGGACCCAACTATTATTTTAGCTAACTTGCAGGACAGTTTGCACAATATTACAGAATGGCTATATATACATTTTTTGTTAATATATATGTGTGTGTGTGTGAGACACACAAAACTTGTGTCTCAGAACTAGGAAAGACTAAGGGGTGAGAAGAAAGATAATTAGTCCTTCCTTCCCTGAAACTGTCTACACTAGATCTGTATGTGAATCATGTCTTTTATTATCCAGGAAAGCAGTTGTTGATCTGTATCTTCAAAAGTGCTATTAGTTGAGATTCTCCTCAGTTTCACCACACCTACACCCACAACTGAGACTTTGGCCACTTTACAGTATTTAGGAATATCTTTATGGGTATGTCAAGAAATTAAAAGAATGCTCAGGCATTTTTGATGCCATGTGAATAGACATTTGAATGATATTTAACAACAGTTATCAGAACTGTATGTATAATTATTATTCTGGTCAACATCCTTTTGTGTATTTAAGAATATTCTTCATTTTCTGCTTTATTTTATTATGTATTTTTATGCCTCCCTGGAACCAACCAGTGGGTTCGTGTGTTTGCAGTGTAGAAAACTAAACTCTGACTGCAGATGTCTGCAGCAAAGTAAGGGCTTAGTAGTAGGACACCAAGGGAGGGAGTGGGAGACAAGCCTGAGATCCACTCCAACTTGGTCTTTGAGTTGCGGGCATTTAAGGAGGAGAGGGCTTCCCGGGTGGCACTAGTAGTAAAGAACTCACCTGCCAGTGCAGGGGATGTAAGAGACATGGGTTCAATCCCTGGGTCAGGAAGATCCCCTGGAGGAGGGTGTGGCAACCCACTGCAGTATTCTTGCCTGGAGAATCCCATGGACAGAGGAGCCTGGTGGGCTGCAGTCCATAGGGCTGCAAAGAGTCGCACATGAATGAAGCAACTTAGCTCATGCACAAAGGGGAAGAACAAAGAATCGGCAGTTAATCATCATCCTGTGACATTTCTTAATCGTTGTTTTGGGGGTCAGGATGCCTACTGTTTATGAATCTTTCTTTTTTTTTTTGCTTTTTCCCCATTTTATTGAAGTCTAGTTGCTGTACATCAAAGTGATTCAGTTATACACATTCTTTTTTTTCTAATATTCTTTTTCATTATGATTTATCCCAGGTTAGATATAGTTCCGTGTGCTATACAATAGGACCTTGTTGTTTATCCATCCTAAATGTGTTGAAGTGTAATAGTTTGCATCTACCATCCCCAAACTCCCAGTCATCCCTTTCCCTCCCTGTCTCCCCCTGTAACTATGCTTCTTTGTCTACCTCCTGCACTAGGAGGAATTCTTTAAATGCAGTTGTTGTTGTTTTTTCCTTTGTATCCCTCGAACCTACTGGTAGCCTTCAATAAATGGCTGTTGAATGTGTGACTTCTAGATATTTACCAAGGGTCTACTAAGAGCCAGTATACAAAGAGACCAGATATGAGACTAGTACAGTGAACAAATGTGTGCAAGACAGTCCCTGCCCTGAATGGGGATGAGCCCTAGTCAATGGGTAAGATGGACACTGCTGCTGCTGCTATGTCGCTTCAGTCATGTCCGACTCTGTGCAACCCCATAGATGGAAGCCCACTAGGTTCCTCTGTCCCTGGGATTCTCCAGGCAAGAATACTGGAGTGGGTTGCCATTTCCTTCTCCATGTTTATGAATCTTTTATGAGTATCTGGTGATTCATGATCCAGGGATCTGTTAGCTCATCTTGCCCTGGAGAAACAACCTGAGTATGTACATTAATGATGTTATCTGATTCTGGTTGATTAGTGTTCACTTAGCACAGAAATGAGCCATGAAATTAAAAGACGCTTACTCCTTGGAAGGAAAGTTATGACCAACCTAGATAGCATATTCAAAAGCAGAGACATTACTTTGCCAACAAAGGTCCATCTAGTCAAGGCTATGGTTTTTCCTGTGGTCATGTATGGATGTGAGAGTTGGACTGTGAAGAAAGCTGAGTGCCGAAGAATTGATGCTTTTGAAGTGTGGTGTTGGAGAAGACTCTTGAGAGTCCCTTGGACTGCAAGGAGATCCAACCAGTCCATTCTGAAGGAGGTCAGCCCTGGGATTTCTTTGGAGGGAATGATGCTGAAGCTGAAACTTCAGTACTTTGGCCACCTCATGCGAAGAGTTGACTCATTGGAAAAGACTCTGATGCTGGGAGGGATTGGGGGCAGGAGGAGAAGGGGACGACAGAGGATGAGATGGCTGGATGGCATCACTGACTTGATGGACGTGAGTCTGAGTGAACTCCGGAAGTTGGTGATGGACAGGGAGGCCTGGCGTGCTGCGATTCATGGGGTCACGAAGAGTTGGACACGACTGAGCGACTGAACTGAACTAAACTGAACTGAGCACAGAAATGAGGTCAGAGGGGACAAGAAAGGGAATAATGTTTTGAATAAAGAGATTAATCATAAACTCAGCAGGGGAACTCGGTTTTAGGGGAAATCAGTACTTTACCTAATTAGAGAAGGCACTGGCGACCCACTCCTATACTCTTGACTGGAAAATACCATGGACGGAGGAGGCTGGTAGGCTGCAGTCCATGGTGTCGCTAAGAGTCAGACACGACTGAGCGACTTCACTTTCACTTTTCACTTTCATGCATTGGAGAAGGAAATGGCAACCCATTCCAGTGTTCTTGCCTGGAGAATCCCAGGGACGGGGGAGGCTGGTGGCCTTCCGTCTATGGGGTCGCACAGAGTTGGACACGACTGAAGCAACTTAGCAGCAGCAGTACTTTACCTAGTGAGAACTGTATTATCAATTTGACATAGTATACACAATTTAAACTTTTGATATTTTCTTTGTGCCAAAATTTTCATAAAGGAATAATTTTTTAAAACTCAAACACTAACTATTAGATATTTTTTTAAGTATCTGAGCCTCCTGAGGATGCTACAGTTGGAGCAGAATTTCCAAAAGGATCCAGAGAGGGCCTGGAAACTAAAGAATTACCTGAAACAGGTGAGATTATAAAATAAAAGTAGTGCATAGAAATGCTTTTCATATTCTCTTACAATTTTAGGCATAAAACCAATTTCCTGCCTATTTCTTTCTATGCCAGTTATATGCTGGTTGATGTGTGTTATATTTGCCTAACTTATTAAAAAGTGTATCTAGCCAACTTATAATAGTTTTTCAACAAATTTTATGTTCTACTTTTATTAAAAAAGTTGCCATATGAAATTCATATTATCTAAATAATTTGGATTTTATTTATAAGTAACAATTCATCTACAGCCAAAACAATGAACAAAGCATAGATGAAATATGAATTTATAAATGCATATTATTGCTTAGAACTCTAAGTTTATTTCTTTTAAATGTTTAAAAAGTATTATAAATTATTTTGGCAATATAGCTAAAGATATAATGCTTAAAGTCTCTTTTTTCTTTCTTTTAAATTTTACTCAAAAGTTCTACTACCTGAATTTCCGGAAGATGGTTATCCTGATGTTCCTGAAATGGATTCAATTAGAGAGAATGTCAGCTCTTTCTACGCTGCCTGGAGACAGGTGGAAACAGCTATCAGTGACTCTTTTACTCAAATTTTAAACCTGGAGATTGCTGGCAAAACTCCAGAGGAACTACTTCAAAAAGTCATTGAAATTATGGAAAGTAAGGGCTGCTGTAATCATAACATTTATTGTCGTGAGCAAGCCATATTATTAAAAGTACTGTGAAAGTTTAAAGCCTATGGTTTATGAAGTAAAACATTCAGTATATCCAGGGATGATATTTAAAATATTTAACAACTGTCCTAGAACACCCATCAGAACAGCCATTGGACACACAGCACTGGCCAAACTGGCCACTTGTCACCTAAAGAATTTGGAAAGGCCTGTTTGCCTACACATGTAAGCTAAGAGACCAGCCCTACAGTTAATTTTCTTAATCTTGCTACTGTAATATGTTCATATGCTTTTATCCTAAAAATGTCTTCCCAACTGTGTTTGTTTTTGAAAGAACCCTTTCACCATGCTGCTTGGGAATTAACTATAGAAGATTATGATGAAGAAACAGAAGACTATCAGGCTGAAGCCGATGTCGATGAGGAGCTAGAAGAGGAAGAAGAGGAAGAGGAAGAGGTGGGGGGCTTTTCTCCTGCTCACTGCCCGTGGTCACGTCACTGAAGGTGCACATATCCAGAGTGGTTACTGGCACTTCTAGGCTTCAAGAAAACAAGCAGGGATCTTCAGATTTGTAAACATTTTCAACACATTTTGCCTCCACTCAGCTTCATTTGACCTCTGAAATGCCAGAGCTACTTAGACAGTATGTTACACCCATGAAAAAAGGAAAGAGAAAACTTTAAATTTTTTTCCCATGGAAAAATCTATACATATTAGAGACATAAATATTTTATAAATTTAACAGAAGTGGGTGTTTTATGTAAAATACAACAATGGCATCTTTGAAGGGCTGATGGCATGAAAACAAGTGGTTTTCTCAAAGAGGAACAACTCATTTTAGGCACCAATCTACTCCCTTGGCACCACAATTTTGATAACTATTTTCAAGGGATAGCCTCCTAATTAAGGCATGTATCAATAATAAAATAGGAAATGATTCCTTTAATTCTGGTCTTTATAAATAAAGCAAAATAATAGGTTAGACAAACATTCATTTGTAATTAACTTGTTGCTTGACTTAAATCCAAATATGTATGTGTCAAACAAAAAATGTTATGCAGTGTGATTCTGCTAATAGCTTTCGATACTTTATCCTAAGAAACTGCTGAGACTCTCAGTCAGGGTGGTTAAAGGGTGTGGGTTTTGTCCCAATAATGTTCAGACTCTCTCTTTTCTTTTGTGACCTGCTCTGGTCTGCAAGAACATGGTGTCTTTCTTGTACCTGCAAACAGTTCTCAAGCTGTCTGTAATTTTAAAAACTTAAATTTTTAAGTATGGTCTTCATTGATAACATAGTGTCTTTACCTCACTTTTACTCTTCCTAATTTATCATCCCTTCTTCCAGTGTGTGTTAGGCTTCCTGAGAGGGGTGGTTGTTTTCTTTCTTTCTTTTCTTTTCTTATTTTGGCTCAGTAGAGTTCACAAGTCTTGCTGGAGTGCTTTAGGTGACAACATCCTCAAAATTTATGAAGGGCAAACTGACTTTTCTCCCCAGCATTCAGGAGTATAGTGACAGATAGGCCACCTATTTGTTGCTGAGGCCTGAGACAAGCCCAATTACCTGAATTCCTCATACTTGCCCGGATGCAAGGTCAGGGAGGACTCCTCCCACCCATACAGCTCCTTCTTGGTCTCTTGCAGGCCACAGAGACCACAAAGGGTGGTAGCTGCTGATGCTAACATTCCCCAGGAAATCCACAGATTTCTACAGGAAAACTCCTCCTAAGACTTACCATCTCGATGCTCTGGTCCCTCTGATGCTTGTCTCCAGATACTCATCCAGTCCATAGTGGTGAAGAGTGTTATACAGTTGTCTGCCCTCAGACGTCCACAGAGGCCAACCACCACCTGCTCTAGCAGTTAAACACTGAGGAGGTGGTAGAGAAATGAGGAGAGTCTTTAAAGCACCATCTTCCCAGAATCCCTTGCTCCAAGACGCCCCAATCCTTATCATTATTACACACATATCTCACTTTTTTTTAAACTGAAATTCAAATGTAACTGGTGAGCCTTCATTTTTTATCTGCTAAAAGTCTGGCAACCTTACTTTAAGTGCATTTATTGAAAAACAAGAAAGACTAGAGAAATTAATTAGTCATTCAAGTCAAGAACCTAGAGAAAAAAAGCATAGCATAACAAAATAGACCAAGTAAAGTAAAAAGAAGGAAATTAAAGGCCAAAATTAATGAACTAGGAAAAAAAGACCAAATAAAAGCAGTAGGCCTACCTTCAAAAAAAATGAAAAATTGGTTTACTGACAAGAGCAATAAAATAGACAAACCTCTGGCAAGTAAAATGAGGTAAAAAGAAGGAGGAGTAAATAACATTTGAAACAGAAATAAGATTTTGAAAGAGGTTCATTTTAAATTACAACTTTATACTAACAAATTTTAAAGTCAAAATACAAAGCATTTTCAAAATACAAATTACTAAAATGTGCTTAAGATAAAAGATAAAAGCTGGACAAACAAAAATAACTGTAGGGAGTTATAGGGCTTTTCTTGTTGGTTAGATAAGTCTTATGTTATAAATCTTCCATAGCATAGAAAAATTTCAATACTTTCCAGCTCCTTTTGAAGCTTGCATAACTCTGACACAAAAATTGAATGAGTGACACAAGAAAAGTAGAGATTAGTTTTGCACATTTACAGAAAGTTGTTTTTTACATCCTGTTTGGGGGAAGAAAAAAAGGCATGTTGTAGAATAGTCATGCAAAGTATTATTTCGTTGTTATCTTAAAAAATAATGTATTTGTGCCTAAATTTGTGTCTTTGTATGTAAATGTGTAAGCTATACGGAGAAAAATGAGTCTGAAAGAATACACATAAAATGATTGAGTGTTAAGACAGTACTGGAAGGGAAAGGTGAGAGGAAATGTTCACTCTTCATGCATTGTGGTTACGTTTTGAATATTTTTACAGCAAGCATGCATTGTACAACACAAAATTATTTTTAAAATATACTTTACTTTAAATATAGGGCTTCCCTCATAGCTCAGTTGGGAAAGAATCTGCCTGCAATGCAGGAGACTCCGGTTTGATTCCTGGGTTGGGAAGATCCCCTGGAGAAAGAATAGGCTACCCACTCCAGCATTCCTGGGCTTCTCTTATGGCTCAGCTGGTAAAGAATCTGCCTGAAATAGGGGAGACCTGGGTTTGATCTGGGTTTGATCTCTGGGTTGGTAAGATCCCCTGGAAAAGGGAAAAGCTACCCACTCCAGTATTCTAGCCTAGAAAATTCCATGGACCATCCATGGGGTTGCAAAGAGTCAGACACAACTGAACAACTTTCACTTTCACTTACTTTAAGTACTAGAGTCCCTAAGGGACTTTACACATGATTTCTTCATCTATCGCATTTCCAATTGAATAAAATAAAATTTTTCCAAAGTATTTGATTATATATCCACTGAGTAGGAAACAAAGCAAATCCTGAGACATCGCCCATTTTCATTTTCAATGACTAAGAAGTTGTGACCCTGACTCAGCTTTTACTTCTTGGAAATAATTTTATTTTAGAAACTGACTTCACAGTGACCCTGCATCCATCCACACATTACAAGGGTTTTTATTACACATTTGTCTATAAAGGGCTTGGGACACCTTCATTCTCAATGCTGCTTCATTTTCTTTATAAAATAAAGACACTTGGGATTTGAACTCAGAGGAATATAAGAAACTTATTTTTTGATGAATTCAAATAGTACAAGAACTGGTCTTTTGTGGATTGTTTTAAAGGGATATTGTTATGGATTAAATACTATTCAAAGATGCATTTTTATAATTCCCTCTTTAGTATTATGAGAACAGTGCATTAATAGTGTTCTCCAAACTTTGAATGATATTTCTAGAATGAAGATATAATTAAGGAGAAGAGAAGGCATTTGGGAGATACAAAGCACTTTTGTCCAGTGGCTCTCAAAGAAAACTTCGTCCTACAACCAGGCACCCCAGAAGAAGCAGCTAAATACCGAGAAAAGATCTATTACTTTTCAAGTCCTGAAGCTAAAGAAAAGTTTTTGGAGCAGCCTGAAGAGTATGTGGCTCATGATGAACCATTAAAGGTGAAAACAATATTCCCATCCTGATGAATGCTCCTGCATTCTTGTTTAGAGACTTGTTACCAGTCTCCACCATTTTACTCAATAGTGAAGTCACCAGTATAATAAAACAGTATGGTGGCAATATCTAGGTTTTAAGAACAACTTTTTAGAATATAACATAATCTAATTATCTATTTTATTTCTTCAGTAATACCTTACATCAAATCAACACATTTTTTTAGCTGAAGTATTTTATAGGAAGTCACAGTTGAATTTATTGCTTGTAATTTTATCGGACTTATTTTATTTCCTAATCATTTTGATGTACCATTTTAACATCTAATTTCTTGTTAGACTTTTTTCCTAACAATATTGTGATTTTGCCATTATAGATATGAAATAGTACTTAGGCAATCTTTGGGCATATCATTCTTTCTTTCTCTTAATTATTTTATTAGTATAATTCCCTAGAATGGGATTAGAAGATCAAAATTATAAATCAAAGTATATTGTCGTGGGGCTTCCCTGGTGTCTCAGCAGTAAAGAATCTGCCTGTCAGTACAGGAGAGGTGGGTTTGATCCCTTAGTATGGAAGATACCCTGGAGAATGAAATGGCAACCCACTCCAGTATTCTTGAAAATTCCATGGACAGAGGAGCCTGACAGGCTACAGACCATGGGGTTCCAAAGAGGTGGGCATGACTCAGCCACTAAACAACATATTGTCAGGACTTTCAATAATACTGATGCCTTGTTAAACAGAACATGTAAAACACAATTTAAACTCTTCTGGATAATTTGGGCCATTTTCATGGCTATTGCATACACTTTTAAACTCTTCTCTGACCATTTCCTTCACAAGGACAAAAGGTGATGAGGCTGTGCTTGCTTCCCTCTGCTGCTCAAAATCCATTACTGCGAGCCTCTTTGAGGCTCATTCCATCCAAATATATCACCATCTCCCACTCTTGCTGTCATCTATAAATATGAGTCATTGCCCCACATTTACAAAAGATTTATCTGCTCCTTCATCCCAAACCTCATCATTGTTCTTGACCAGCTTGAGCATCAGTGGACAGTCCATACACCTGGATCTCTGTGGATTCTCTGGTTTGGGGGCTTCCCTATCTCCCATGGACAGAGGAGCCTAGTGGACTCCACAGGTCGCAAAGAGTCAGACATGACTGAGCGACTAACACTTTCACTACTTTCACTTTGTCTCCAATACAGAGATTGCAGATTTAATGAAGGCACCTCTAACATTCCTGTATCAGTGGGCTTTTTGTTTGGTAGAGAGGTTTTGGTGGTGGTGGTGGTGGTGTTTTTTTCGTACTAAGAAAATGTCTTTGCATTCTTCCACAATTAAAACTTTTAAAAAGAAACAAAATTAATTTTATTTTATTAAATGCCTTTTGGAGCACTTAATATCAAGATGCTCTGTATTTGTTGATGCTCCCTGAATTCATGGTTGATGCCATGAATCATGTTAATTGGTATCCTAATGTCGAAACATCCTTGAGTTTGTGAAGTGATAATTCAGTCTTAGGGAGAGCAGTCCCAGTGCATCAGCCCCAAGCATCGAGCATCGTGCATCGAACCTGGACTGGCAACTCGTTTCCTACATGATATTTTACATGTTTCATTGCCATTCTCCCAAATCTTCCCACCCTCTCCCTCTCCCACAGAGTCCATAAGACTGTTCTATACATCAGTGTCTCTTTTGCTGTCTCGTACACCGGGTTATTGTTACCATCTTTCTAAATACCATATATATGCGTTAGTATACTGTATTTATGTTTTTCCTTCTGGCTTACTTCACTCTGCATAATAGGCTCCAGTTTCATCCATCTCATTAGAACTGATTCAAATGTATTCTTTTTAATGGCTGAGTAATACTCCATTGTGTATATGTACCACAGCTTTCTTATCCATTCATCTGCTGATGGACATCTAGGTTGCTTCCATGTCTTGGCTATTATAAACAGTGCTGTGATGAACATTGGGGTACACGTGTCTCTTTCCCTTCTGGTTTCCTCAGTGTGTATGCCCAGCAGTGGGATTGCTGGATCATAAGGCAGTTCTATTTCCAGTTTTTTAAGGAATCTCCACACTGTTCTCCATAGTGGCTGTACTAGTTTGCATTCCCACCAACAGTGTAAGAGGGTTCCCTTTTCTCCACACCCTCTCCAGCATTTATTATTTGTAGACTTCTTAAAGCTTCTTCTTCTTCACTGTCCCTCTCCTCTACCCCCATCCTTGACTTATCCCCTATTTCAGGCTCCACCATTAAGAATATGCCTTCTCGGCCCCCATGGCTCTGGCAAAACTGTCTGTGGAAGACAGCTGGCAGAAAAATTGGGCATTTTTCATATTCAGTTTGAAGAATTTCTTCAGGAAAAACTAATGCTCAAAACTGAAAAGAAAGTGGGACCTGAATTTGAGGACGATTCTGAGGATGAACAATTTGTAAAACAAGAACTTGAAGAGCTTGCAATTCAGGCCAATGTTACAATTGAGGAAGAAAATACAAAGAAGCTGGTAGGAATATTAATACTTTCTTTGCAGATAATTGTGCTTACTAGTGTTACTTTGAGGGAGTAGAATATAAGTAGTATAAAACTCTCTATATACAATTTCGAAGAAGTAAAAAAAAATAGCCCATAAAAGTAATTTAAGAGTCATCTTCTCAATATGTTAAATACAGACCTTGCTACTCATCTAGAATATAGAGTACTGAGTTTTACATGACTCCAATGAAAAACAGAAAAGCTTTCCCTGACAAGAGTGTTGTATAGCATTTATTTGGGGCTGTTATTTGATGGACTACCCAAATGGTTCAGTGATAAAGAATCTGCCAATGCATGAGATGCAGGTTCAATCCCTGCATCAGGAAGATTCTCCTGGAGAAGAAAATGATAACCAACCCCAATATTCTTGCCTAGGAAATCCCATGACAGAGGAGCCTGGTGGACTATAGTCCATGGAGTTGCAGAGTCCAACACAACTTAGTGACTAAACAACAATGTTATTTGAGATGTCTGATCTAGATGATAAGATTTCTGTTATTGTGTTCTGTGTTTTCTATTTATTAATAATACTATAAAAAATCTGCCCCTGCACCAGTAGAGATCTCAAAATATTAATTTCTAATGATTCCTCATAAGAAAGTTTGTATGTATCTTTTTGTTCTTCAGTCACTCAGTCATGTCTGACTCTTTGCGACCTCATGGACTGCAGCATGCCAGGCTTCCCTGTCATTCACCATCTCTCAGAGTTTGCTCAAACTCATGTCCATTGAGTCGATGATGCCATCCAACCATTTCATCATCTGTCACCCCTTCTCCTCCTGCCCTCAATGTATCTCTTAGGTGGTTTCTATCTGGGCGTATAGAGAAAGTTCATTATTTTAACTCGCCTTTTAACCATTTCTGATATATCTGAACGCTTTTTTTCCAAATGATCTTCTATAAATGGACACAGGTACAGATTATATTAGATGACTGCCTGCCTGGCCCATCCTTTAATCAGGATCTAGATTGAGTAGTTATAAGATAGGTGACAAAAATCAGTTAACCTTTATAGGTGTGTGATATAGATTGATCTTGGTTTTAGTAAAAATGATGAGACAATCAAAATTAGTCATGCTATTTGCTAGTAGCTCCTCTTAGCGATGCTATGCTATGCTATGCTAAGTCACTTCAGTCGTGTCCGACTCTGTGGGACCCCTTAGACGGCAGCCCACCAGGCTCATCCGTCCCTGGGATTCTCCAGGCAAGAACACTGGAGTGGGTTGCCATTTCCTTCTCCAATGCGAGAAAGTGAAGTCGCTCAGTCGTGTCCGACTGTTAGTGACCCCATGGACTGCAGCCTACCAGGCTCCTCCGTCCATGGGATTTTCCAGGCAAGAGTACTGGAGTGGGGTGCCATTGCCTTCTCCCCCTCTTAGCAATAGTAAGTATAATTTCATATCCATCCTAAAGGAAATCAGTCCTGAATATTCGTTGAAAGGACTCATGTTGAAGCTGAAACTCCAATACTTTGGCCACTTGATCCAAAGAATTGACTTATTGGAAAAGACCCATATGATGGGAAAGATTGAAGGTGGAGGGAGAAGGGGACAACAGAGGATGAGATGGTTGGATGGCATCACTGACTCAATGGACATGAGTTTGAGTAAACTCCAGGAGTTGGTGATGGGCAGGGAGGCCTGACGTGCTGCAGTCCATGGAGTCGAAAAGAGTCGGACACGACTGAGTGAATGAATTGAACTGAACTGATATTAAATATTGGTTTGAAGAAAAGTACTCAGATTTTTAAATGCTTACAAACAACAGTGAAAAGTGACCTGAGAAAAACAGGTCTTATATTAACTATGTAACATATTACTATTTATAGAATTTTAAGTTTTGTTTGTTTTATAATTCTTGTTTGTAGCCTCAGGAAGTGCAACTTACAGAAGAAGAAGAAGCAATCAGATTAAACCTAACTGAAAATGAGCCATTGCCTCTTGAAATCCTTGAAGCAATTCTTTCTGAGTGGTGGTTTAAGGAACCGATATGGTATCTTAATTTATATAGACTTTTATACACTTATTGACTTTCATTTGCTTTATTCTTAAAAGTTAAAAATGTAATCCAACATAAAGTTAAGAATTTTCTCCTTTACTCCAATGTAAACTAGTGATTCCACACATTAAAAACATCTAGGAGATTATTTTTAAAATATTGATGCCAGAGGTTCCAAACAATTGAATTAAAATTTGAGGTGCAAGGGGGACCTAGCCATTGGAGCCTCTCAGGGGATTATAATGTGTAGTCGTGGCTGTGTGTGTGTGCTTAGTCGCTCGGTCATGTCTGACTCTTTGCAACCCTATGGACTGTAGCCCATCAGGCTCCTCTGTCCATGGGATACTCTAGGCAAGAATACTGGAGTGGGTAGTCATTTCCTTCTTCGGGGAATCTTCCCAAGACCCCTGACCAGGGATCAATCCCAAGACCAGAGATGGAACCCAAAGGTAGATTCTTTGCCATCTGAGCCACCAGGGAAGCTCAGTCATGATTAGGAAATACATGTAGTTAAGCATACATCTTGATAAAAAGATTACTGCTAATCATGAAGAACAAATATCCCAAGTTAATGATTTTAGTGCTTTTCTACATTTGGGAAAATGCAAGAATCTGGGGTCATTGAAATCCTTCCTGAGATAGGCAGTCTACTATCTAGGGGCCCATTTATCCAATAGACAGAATGCCTCACCCTATTTTTTCATTCTGAATTCTTTTCAGGGTGCATTGTCAGTAGGTGACTACAGTGGGTTGTGATTTAACCCCCATACTACTGGTTGGTGAGCAACACTCTATATTGTGGTTATTGTTCACATCACTTAATAGCTGTCCATAGTCTTATACCTTTACCAAAAGCCAGGAACAACTTGACCCCAGACAGAACAAATTTAAGAGTTACAGGTCACCAGAATGTAAAACTCTGCCTCAATTTCCTAACCACAATCTCTTACCTTGATATCCACCAAAAGAAAGTGAAATGATATTTACAGTACTGCTAATAGCAAACACATATATGGAACTTACTGTGTGCAAAATACTGTTCTTCTATATTGTATTCATATTAAGTTCCTTGATCCTTATAACTACCCTATGGGACAGGAACTTTTATTTTCTCATTTTGGAGATAAGGAAACTATATCAATGAGAATTAAAAAAAACTAGCAGGTCCCAGTGCTTCTCTGGTCATTCTCTTTTACTTAGTCCCTGACCTAACTGAGTAAGTGGGATTATTAGTCACTTTAATTTTAATTTCTTATTCCCTATATTATATCAACAGTTGAGGTAAACTTAGGCATGTTGCTTGCGACAACATAATCATGGGATGTTCTTCATTAACTTAGCTCCTAATCTTACATCACACATGAAAACAAACAAATAAACATATGGATTGAAGAAAAGGAAAAAGTGAAATTCTAAAAGCCTAAATAAAATAGCTGAACATTAGCACTACCATCAAAACTTATTATAATGAAAAGTTTGTAATAGCATGAGAAATTTTAGTATATAATGTTAAACTAAAAAAAGAGGATACACAGTTATTTATGATAGAAAGTTCAACAAATGAAGAACAAACTAGAAAGAAACAAAACAAAATGTCAATAACTTATTGGATATGAGATTATAGATAATTTTGTCCTTTCTTTGTGCTTTTCTTAATTTCTTATTTTCTATAGTGAAATATATTGCTTTTATAATTAGGAAAAAATCAGCACATTTTTAAAAGGCCTCACTCAATCCTAGAGAGAGCTTATTAGTTACTGCTGCTGCTGCTAAGTTGCTTCAGTCGTGTCCAACTCTGTGCAACCCCATAGATGGCAGCCCACTAGGCTCCCCCATCCCTGGGATTCTCCAGGCAAGAACACTGGAGTGAGTTGCCATTTCCTTCTCCAATGAATGAAAGTGAAAAGTGAAAGTGAAGTTGCTCAGTCGTGTCCGACTCTTAGCGACCCCATGGACTGCAGCCTACCAGGCTCCTCCATCCATGGGATTTTCCAGGCAAGAGTACTGAAGTGGGGTGCCATTGCCTTCTCCTATTAGTTACTGAGGTATAGCTAATTGCATTACATTACTGAGATATAATGGTAGAAATGAAAATGTTGATTCAGAAGAGGGTTTGCCAAGACTTAGCTACTGTATGGGAGAAGGCAATGGCACCCCACTCCAGTACTCTTGCCTGGAGAATCCCATGGATGGAGGAGCCTGGTAGGCTGCAGTCCATGGGGTCGCTAAGAGTCAGACACAACTGAGCAGCTTCACTTTCACTTTTCACTTTCATGCATTGGAGAAGGAAATGGCAACCCACTCCAGTATTCTTGCCTGGAGAATCCCAGGGACGGGGGAGCCTGGTGGGCTGCCGACTATGGGGTCGCACAGAGTCGGACACGACTGAAGCGACTTAGCAGCAGCAGCTACTGTATGTGAGAAGCAGGAGGGAGTTGAAGGGTCTCTGAAGTTTGGCCCCTGGACCCTAGTGAGTCAGAGGAAGAGCCATGTAGAAGGGTAACAGTGAGCATGATTTTTGATAGTATGATGTATATATAACTCCTGAAGGGCACTCAGATAGAGAAACTAGGCCGTTATGTTGAAAATTCTAAATAAAAATTCAAAAAAGAGCTTGGATGTAGAGGTAAAGATTTAGATGTCATTTCTCTGATAATGAGTGATGTTGAGCATCTTTTCATGTGTTTGTTAGCCATCTGTATGTCTTCTTTGGAGAAATGTCTATTTAGTTCTTTGGTCCATTTTTTGATTGGGTCATTTATTTTTCTGGAGTTGAGCTGTAGGAGTTGCTTGTATATTTTTGAAATTAGTTGTTTGTCACTTGCTCAACATCACTCATAATCAGAGAAATGCAAATCAAAACCACTATGAGGTAACCATTTCACACCAGTCAGAATGGCTGCGATCCAAAAGTCTACAAGCAATAAATGCTGTAGAGGGTGTGGAGAAAAGGGAACTCTCTGTTGGTGGGAATGCAAACTAGTACAGCCACTATGGAGAACAGTGTGGAGATTCCTTAAAAAACTGGAAATAGAACTGCCTTATGATCCAGTAATCCCACTGCTGGGCATACACACTGAGGAAACCAGAAGGGAAAGAGACACGTGTACCCCAATGTTCATCACAGCACTGTTTATAATAGCCAGGACATGGAAGCAACCTAGATGCCCATCAGCAGATGAATGGCTAAGAAAGCTGTGGTACATATACACAATGGAGTATTATTCAGCCATTAAAAAGAATACATTTGAATCAGTTCTAATGAGATGGATGAAACTGGAAGCTATTATACAGAGTGAAGTAAGCCAGAAAGAAAACACCAATACAGTATACTAATGCATATATATGGAATTTAGAAAGATGGTAACAATAACCCTGTGTACGAGACAGCAAAAAAGACACTGATGTATAGATCAGTCTTATGGACTCTGTGGGAGAGGGAGAGGGTGGGGAGATTTGGAAGAATGGCATTGAAACATGTATAATATCATGTATGAAACGAGTCGCCAGTCCAGGTTCGATGCATGATACTGGATGCTTGGGGCTGGTGCACTGGGACGACCCAGAGGGAGGGTATGGGGAGGGAGGAGGGAGGAGGGTTCAGGATGGGGAACACAGGTATACCTGTGGTGGATCCATTTCAATATTTGGCAAAACTAATACAATATTGTAAAGTTTAAAAATAAAATTAAAAAAAAAAATAAAGAGAATAAAGGTGAAAAAAAAATAAAGCAAGTAAGGGTATCATCAAAAAAAGATGTAGATGTCATTGACAAAGAAGTGACGACTAGAACAAACGAGATTTTGCTGAAGGCATCTCTGAAGAAAAGGAAACATATCTTAAGGCAATATATATAAATTTGCCCATTTAAATAGAAAGGATACAACATTTCTAAATGCCAGTTAAGAGCTAAAATTATCAAATGTTCTTGAAAACCCTATTCATATGAAGAAGAAAATGTGTATTTAAATATAAATAGTTAAACCAAATTTTAGAGAAACAGAGTAAGTTCATTCAAAAAGGGACCAAACTAAACCAAGCCAAGTTCTCCAAGCCTGGGTATGTTTTCAGTACTCATTTGTGTCCGACTCTTTGTGACCCCATGGACTGTAGCCCGCCAAGCTCCTCTGTCCATGGGATTATCCAGGCAAGAATACTGGAGTGGACTGCTATTTCCTCCTCTAGGAGATATCCCTGACCCAAGGACTGAACCCATGTTTCCTGCATCTCTGGCATTAGCAAGCAGATTCTTTCCCACTGTGCCACCAGGAAAGCCCTCTCCAAGCCTGATTGTATTATAAATATTCCCTAATGAAAATGTGTTAACATTCCAAGTTATTTTCATGATTCTTAAAGTTTTATCATACTTGGGCAAGTTTGATGATCCTATTTGAATATAATCATCCTACACATACGAGCCACGAAAACATTAATAATTGTCACTGTTTACAAAAAGAGGGAGGGAAGAGGAACATCATTAGGAGAAAAATGACTAAAAGGATTCTCAGTAAAGAGGGGTGGGGGTAGGGAGGCAGCCAAACAAACTCTTTGCATAAAGGGTGACACCATCATTAGGATGGGCACTCACCCCAAGCAGAGAACTTACCTTCTCCTTTCCTGTGATCTTCTCACAACTTTTAGTAAACTTGTATTTAACAGTAATTGTCTATAAACTGATTGACTACAATTTATACTATAAATATCAAATATTATAACTTTAATCTAATTTGATACATTTGGGAGAAGAAGCAGCATGTTTATACAAGTAGAAATATTAAAAGAAATAAAAGATACTACAATAAACTATTTAAACTTTTTAAAAGTTTCATTGGACATCTAATATAAAGTTGAGATTTAGCAGTATTTTTTTTTCATTTTTAAATCAATATTTATAATAGAATAGTTTAAGCAAATAAAGTAAGTTATGAAATTTCTACATAGTTCTACAGGTTTTGTATTAGACGGTTTCCCGCGGTATCCAGATGAGGTCCAGTTCCTGGGGGAACATGGGCTTTTCCCAGATGCTGCTGTGTTTATACAAGTTGATGATCAAGATATTTCTGATCGCCTCCTTCCTGTCCAAATTGGAAAGTGGAAAGCAAAACAAAAGAAGAAATTAGAAAGGAAAAAACTCATCAAAGAAATGAAGGCAAAAATCAAGGTATGTATCCATTTGAAAAAGCATGAGGGTAAATGTGTTCAGCAACTATCCAATTTATAAAGTGACCTTTACAAAAATGTAGTTTTCTGATTTTAATACCACATTCAGTATGCAAACTATTTTCATCAAATTTTAACAATTTATCATGAAAGAGTTAAGAATTATTTGAGGCCTTTGTGATTATCTGCATGTTAATGCTTCTCTCTTCAAGGCAAACAAAATTAAAGATAGTGGCTGCACCAAAGTATCCTTGTACTAGACATGGGAGCACAGTGGACGAGGCAGCAAGTAGAGCAAACCTTGAAACTCAAAGTTTTCATTGACTTTCACTAGCTCCAACACCAACCATCAAGGTCATTTTAGCCCATAGTAAAATAAATCCAGGTATTAGCTTAAAATATCTTTTCCTAAACTGTATTCTGAGAAGTTTCCATAAAATGTTCAAAAGTGTTATAGTGAACCTATGTAATTGCACTCCTAGGAATCTAACGAAAATGAAAGCAGACCATGTAAAAATGTGTTTGTGAAAGTTCACACAGCATTGTTCATGATAGCCAATAAGTGGAAACAACTCGATGTCCATCAACTGATGAATGGATATACAAAATGTGACAAATATCCAGATAGGTTCCCTTGTTACAGCTCAAGGTGGCAATACATGAGTCTTCTGAACTCAGTCTACTCTGAAAGAAATGCAGAAACTAGCTGGAGAAACTAGTCTAGGAGAAGCTAGATTCCTGCACATTGGGTAATTGAGAAAATACCCACATCACCTATTAATACATCAAAACAGCTGCTACCTGAAGGTCTTAGCTTCCTATCAATCTGTAATGACTGTGATTCTCCGTTTGGGACACTGATAGGTCATGGCACACCCTTAACTACGGGAGCCACTGAAAACCAAGAAAATGTCTTACACAAGCACAAAGGCTTGAGAGATGGCCAGGACCTCAGGCCAACCTGAGCTGTATTCATCTTCTACACAAACCCCCAGTCAAGACTGGGAGAGGTGGCTGCTTTATCCAATGTGCAGAAACCAACACATAGAGTCAAAGAAAATGAAGGAACAGAGGAATATATTTTGAACAGAGGAACAAGATAAAACTCCAGAAACAAACCTTATTGAAACAAAGATAAGTGATTTATCTGATATATAGTTAGAAATAATGGTCATAAGTATGTTCACCAACGTCAGGAGAACAATGCATAAACAAAGTGAAAACTTCAACAAACAGAAAATAAAAGTACCAAACAGAAGTCATAGAGCTGAAGAATAGAGTAACCAAACTAAAAAATTCAGCAGAGGGGTTCAATAGCAGACTCTAGATGCATAAATCAGTGAAACAGAGTAGAAAGCACAGAAATAATCCCATAATTCATGACAAACTAGCCAAGAATGCACGTGGAGAACAGACAGTCTCTTCAATACATGGCATTGGGAAAACTGTACAGCCACACGCAGAAGAATAAAACTGGACACCTATCTTATAACATACACAAAAATCTACTCAAAGTAGGTCAAAGACTTGAAACACAAGCCCTGAAACCCTAAAACTCCTATAACAAAAAGGGGTAAGCTCCTTCACATCAATATTGGCAATAATGTCTTTTATTTGACACCAAAAGCAAAAATAAGTAAGTGGGACTACATCAAACTAAAAAAATCTTCTTCCAAGCAAAAGAAACCATCAACAAAATAAAAGACAGTCTAGGGAATAGGAGAAAATATTTGCAAATCATATACCTGATAAGGGGTTAAAGTCCAAAAGACATAAAGAAGTCACACCACTCAGTATCAAAAAACCAAACAATTACATGGAACTCTGCTCAATGTTATGTGGAAGCCTGGATAGGAGGGGAGCTTGGGGGAGGATGGGTACATGTATATGTACAGCTCCATCCCTTTGCTGAAACTGTCACAGCATTGTTAATCGGCTATACACTAGTACAAAATAAAAAGTTTAAACAGAAAAAATCTATGTGAAGGACTTATATAATATTCAATGCATAGTAAGTACTCAATATATGTTCATTTATTTATTCATTGAACACATACTACGGAACACTTATTATGTGTCAGGCTGGAGATAAATAACAGTAGACAAAACAGACAAAAATTCTGTGTTTGTGGCAATACCATTTCAATGAGAGACAGATAAGTAATAAATAAAGTGTAGTATTATATTCAGTTGTAATAAGGGAAATAGAGAAGAGTAAATTGTGGGAAGGGAATAGGGAAGAGGGAGTTGAGAGAGGAAAAAAAAAAAAAACAAACAATCTAATTTTTTAAGTGGGCAGATGAACTGAATAAACATTTTTCCAAAGAAGGCATGACCAACAGAGACATGAAAAGGTGCTCAACATCAGTAATCATAAGATAAATGCAGATCAAAATCACAATGAGATATCACCTCTCACACCTGTTAGGATGTCTAAATAAAAAAGAGAACAGAGATAAATGCTGATGAGGATGTGAAGAAAAAGGAACCCTTGTACACTGTTGATAGGAATGTCAACTAGTACAGCCACTATGGAAATCAGTATGGAGGTTCCTCAAGTAATTAAAAAATAGAATTACCATATGATTCAGGAATCCCACTTCTGGGTATATGTATCCAAAGGAAACAAAGTCATTATCTCAAAGAGATATCTCTTCTCCCGTGTTCATAGCAGCATTATTCACGATAGTCAAGGTATAGAAACAACCTGTGTCTGTCAACAGATGAATGGACAAAGAAGATGCGGGGTAGGTGTATATACAATGGGACATTGTCCAGCCATGGGAAGGAAGGAGATCCTGCCATTTGCAACAACACAGGTGAAGCTTGAGGGCATTATCCCAAGTTAAACAAGCCAGACAGAGAAAGACAAATACTGCAAGCTATCACTTGTATGTAAAATCTGGAAAAAAAAATAATCAAACTCATAGAAACAGAAAGTATACAAGTGGTTGCCATGGGCTGGGGGGTGTGGGAAATGGGGAGAGGTTGGTAAGATGATATAAAAAAGTTCAATTATAATACGATTAAGGCCTGAGGATCTAATGTATAACATGATGACTATAGTTGATAATATTGTACTGTATAATTGAAATTTGGCAAGAGAGTAGAACTTAAATGTTGTCATACACACAGGATACGTATGTGAGGTGATGGATGTGTTACTTAACCAAATGGGGGAAGAGTCCTTTCACAATGTATATGTACATCAAATCTTAATGACATACACGTTAAATATCTCTCATTTTACAAAGCTGGGAAAATAATAAATAAATATATAGTATATTCATATAATGGAGTAGTACTCAGTATTTGAAAGGAATGAACTATTGATACTCCCTACAAAAGATCACTATGCTAAGTGAAAGAAACCAGGCAAAGAAAATAGTATTATATGTACTCTATGATTCATTCCATTTATATGACATGTCTTGATGAGATCAGATCAGATGAGTCGCTCATTCGTGTCCGACTCTTTGCGACCCCATGAATCGCAGCACGCCAGGCCTCCCTGTCCATCACCAACTCCCGGAGTTCACTCAGACTCATGTCCATCGAGTCAGTGATCCCATCCAGCCATCTCATCCTCTGTCGTCCCCTTCTCCTCCTGCCCCCAATCCCTCCCAGCATCAGAGTCTTTTCCAATGAGTCAACTCTTGGCATGAGGTGGCCAAAGTACTGGAGTTTCAGCTTTAGCATCATTCCTTCCAAAGAAATCCCAGGGCTGATCTCCTTCAGAATGGACTGGTTGGATCTCCTTGCAGTCCAAGGGACTCTCAAGAGTCTTCTCCAACACCACAGTTCAAAAGCATCAATTCTTTGATGCTCAGCTTTCTTCACAGTCCAACTCTCACATCCATACATGACCACAGGACAAACCATAGCCTTGACTAGATGAACCTTTGTTGGCAAAGTAATGTCTCTGCTTTTGAATATGCTATCTACGTTGGTCATACTTTCCTTCCAAGGAGTAAGCGTCTTTTAATTTCATGGCTGCAGTCACCATCTGTAGTGATTTTGGAGCCCAGAAAAATAAAGTCTGACACTGTTTCCACTGTTTCCCCATCTAGTTCCCATGAAGTGATGGGACCGGATGCCATGATCTTCGTGTTCTGAATGTTGAGCTTTAAGCCAACTTTTTCACTCTCCACTTTCACTTTCATCAAGAGGCTTTTGAGTTCCTCTTCACTTTCTGCCATAAGGGTGGTATCATCTGCATACCTGAGGTTATTGATATTTCTCCGGCAATCTTGATGCCAGCTTGGGTTTCTTCCAATCCAGCATTTCTCATGATGTACTCTGCATATAAGTTAAATAAGCAGGGTGACAATATACAGCCTTGACGTACTCCTTTTCCTATTTGGAACCAGTCTGTTGTTCCATGTCCAGTTCTAACTGTTGCTTCCTGACCTGCATACAAATTTCTCAAGAGGCAGGTCAGGTGGTCTGGTATTCCCATCTCTTGAAGAATGTTCCATAGTTTATTGTGATCCACACAGTCAAAGGCTTTGGCATAGTCAATAAAGCAGAAATAGATGTTTTTTCTGGAACTCTCTTGCTTTTTCCATGATCCAGCGGATGTTTGCAATTTGATCTCTGGTTCCTCTGCCTTTTCTAAAAACCAGCTTGAACATCAGGAAGTTCACGGTTCACATATTGCTGAAGCCTGGCTTGGAGAATTTTGAGCATTACTTTACTAGCATGTGAGATGAGTGCAATAGTGCAGTAGTTTGAGCATTCTTTGACATTGCCTTTCTTTGGGATTGGAATGAAAACTGACCTTTTCCAGTCCTGGGGCCACTGCTGAGTTTTCCAAATTTGCTGGCATATTGAGTGCAGCACTTTCACAGCATCATCTTTCAGGATTTGGAATAGCTCAACTGGAATTCCATCACCTCCACTAGCTTTGTTCGTAGTGATGCTTTCTAAGGCCCACTTGACTTCACATTCCAGGATGTCTGGCTCTAGGTCAGTGATCACACCATTGTGATTATCTGGGTTGTGAAGATCTTTTTTGTACAGTTCTTCTGTGTATTCTTGCCATGTCTTCTTAATATCTTCTGCTTCTGTTAGGTCCATACCATTTCTGTCCTTTATCGAGCCCATCTTTGCATGAAATGTTCCTTTGGTATCTCTGATTTTCTTGAAGAGATCTCTAGTCTTTCCCATTCTGTTGTTTCCCTCTATTTCTTTGCACTGATCGCTGAAGAAGGCTTTCTTATCTCTTCTTGCTATTCTTTGGAACTCTGCATTCAGATGTTTATATCTTTCCTTTTCTCCTTTGCTTTTTGCTTCTCTTCTGGATTGAGTAGAATGAATGGAGCTTCCCAAGTCTGGAACTAGGAAGACCAAGATAAGGCATGAGAGCAGTGGTAAATTATGTGATAGTCTTTTATGCTGAAGAGAAATTGTTGTGTTCCATGTGGCCATGGGCAAAAGAAACACCATTGGTAGGAGAAAGGTACAGGAAGATGTATTTCAGTACTAGTAAGACTTTCCAAAAGAACAAAGACCGAAGGCAGTGAGCTACTTATCGAAGGCAGATAAGCATAGGCTAAGTAGACATTTGGTAGGGAGAATATGGAAGAAGGCTCTCTAGTGTCAAAGAGCTAATCAGTAATTCCATTCTGAGATACAATGACTTAAATTATTGGATTCATTATCACAACTCAGTACTCATTAATGTATCACGTGTTAAAACATGAAGATCTTCTTTCACTGCTCAGACACAGTTGTCGAATTCTTTTCATCTGGACTTAGTTGGAGGAAATCCCTCTAAAGGCATTTCCATCCATCCCTTGCACCACCACACTAAGACTGCATGCCCTGGAACTAAGATTGCATGCCCTGGAACATGGACCTGGTGATCCAGTGGCTAAGACTCCATGCTCCCAATGCAGGGGGCCCAGGTTGGATCTCTGATCAGGGAACTGGAACCCACATGCTACAAACTAAGAGTTCACGTGTCACAATAAAGACGGAAGATCCTGTGTATGGCAACAAGATCCTGTGAAGCCAAAAAAGTATTGCCTGTCCCAGGTCATCTTGTGGCCCAGCACAATCAAAGCAAGCCCAGCTCTCAGTCTTCCAAGTACTATGAAAGTAAGGAGGGAGATATGGAGAGACACCAAGCTTCACACTCTGCTGTGTGACATCCTTCACTTTTCTGCTGCTGATCTCTAAAGAAAATGGGCCCAACTGTCTGCTAGGCAAGAGGCTCTGTAAGCATGAGAATGGAAAAGAAAGCAGAGGGCATACCAAAGTTTGCCCATATTCATGTGCATTGAGTTAATGATGCTATCTAACCATCTCATCCTCTGCCACCCCCTTGTCCTTTTGCCTTAAATCCTTTTCAGATGGCTAGTAACTGCCATATTGGACAGAGCAGCTGTAAAGCAATCAAGCCCCATCCTAGCCATCACATGCCCTAAAATTTGTAGGGCATGTGTAACAGGAAAGAACAGATTTCTGGAGCTAGTTCATAACCTTGTGCATTTGCTCCTTTCTTTTCACACCCACAATTCAGGCAAAAGGGACTATTTTTATAGCTTTACAGTTAAAGTACCTATGGTAAAACTTTGGTTTAAAAAAAGGAAATTAGAGTTTTTATAATCCTCACCTTCTGAAAAGCTACAGAATCTCTCTGGGATTCATATATGAAATTAATTTTATTTCATTTGATTTTATAATTCTTTCTTGAATGTCAAGCAAACATACGTTATCTGGGATGTATACTCAGTAACTGCCAGATAAAAGGAGCAGGGTGCTACTGGCCTAGACCAGAGCCCCCAGGGCATGTCTTTAAGGCACCTCTCTGATCTCTGAGTATTTAAAGGGACTGCAATTTCAAGAGTCATGAACCAATGAGCCCCAGAACCCAAGGGTAGCTGATTAGCTTTCATGCAAACCTTAAGGTCACATCAGAGGACCCATTCATTGCGTTAGATTTAGAGGCGCGCGAAAAAACTAGAGGACTACCCATATACCATATGTGTGAAAGTATCCAAAGTACAAATGCTTTCCTCATGTATATATGTGCTTTTAGGGTTCTTTAGACAATTACATCTTAATAATATGATGAAAAATTATCAGACATTTTCAACAAATAGCCTCCCTATTTCTCCATGGCAAAATCCACCTCTCACCAAAGCAAACAAATAAGTAATACATTTTGAAAGGGATTCTAAAGTTTGAAGAAAAACTGACTGATCCCAAGTGCCACTTATACCTCTGGAGGGAAACAGCTGATCAAGAGGGCCAGAGGTCCAAAGATACATGTGACATAATTATCACCATCACAATCTTTTCTGGAAAGTATCCTCTGACCAAATATTATTCCCATTTGGGAAAAATATTAATACATAGAAAGTAATTTTATTATTATCTGTTGACATTTTTAATGCTTCTTTCTTTAACAGGATGATATGATTGCTAAAAGAAGGGCTGAACTTATAACAGAGAGAGAAAAAAGGAGGAAAGGAGGGGGTGGTAAGTAAATAAAATTGCTTTTTTCAAAAAATAAAATGGACACATACACACACAAACACCCACACAATATATAAAAATATTTTACATATATATAATATATATTTTACACATATATATATTTTACATATATATAATATATTTTACATATATACAAATATTATTTTACATATATACAAATATATATTTTATATATATACAATATATATTTACATATATATATTTACATATATATATAAAATCTCAAGCATATAAAATGGAAAGATGCACAGTAGTCTTTTTTAATTTTTATTTTATATTGGAGTGCAGTTGATTTACAGTGTTATGTTAATATCAGTATACAGCAAAGTGATTCAGATATACATATATACCTATTGCTTTTCAGATTCTTTTCCCATATAGTTTATTACAGAGTATTGA